>NC_056741.1:641777937-641815437 GCF_019279795.1 Protopterus annectens | reverse complement strand
GTGTGGACGTGAGGGTTAGGGTGTGGTAGGTGAGTTTGGGCGTGGGTGAGGTGAGTGTGCGATAGTGACGGACCTTAGGGTTAGGGTTAAGGTAAGTGGACACTTAGTGGTGTATGTACAATTTAATGTAGGGTTAGATGTAAGATTTTAGGTATATGTGTATGGATTGCTGTTTGTTTTGTGTGCTTGTGTTGTGTGTATGTGTTTTGGAACAGCAAATTTTTCCCTAGGAAAAAATTCGCTGTTCTGCATGTTCGATGCTGTAAGCGTTCGCTGAATAGGGGTCGATATTAGAACATTCAAAGTTTTGAAACTTCAATGTTCTAATATAGACCCATATTTTTATCACTTCATTTGAAATATAACTCATTTCATCCATTTCCCTATTCACAATCAGCATAATTTAATAAAATAGGCATTTTTATTCCTTCATTTCAAATATAGTTCATTTCATCAATTTCTCTAGTCACATACATGGATATTACATTCATTACTAGAACAAATAATGTTCCACTCATTGGACACCCTTGTCTAATACCTTTTTCCTAACTGTATATCTTCACTTAACCATCCATTTATCATAACCTTCACTATATTAAACTTATAAGCAGACATACAAACTTTCTAATCTTCTTACTTATACTGTATACTTCATATATTTCCTATAATACTGAATGAATTGAATCAAAGGTTTTACTTAAACCACCTACTATCACTTTCACCTTAACATTTCTCAATAATATATGTTCTACCAATTCCCTAATGATAAACAATAAATCTTGAACCTTTTTATCTTTAACACCAAATACATTTTCATTTACAACTTTACCTGCTTTCTCTTCCATTCTTTTTTGTAATTTTTATAAAAATCTTATAATCTGTATTATTTAATACAGTAGGTCTCCAATTCTGTGTTTCTCTTTTCTCACCTTTTTCCTTATAAATCTAATAATACCCCTACACAACTCTTTATATATACAACCTTTATTTAACCATTCATTTAATACCTTTACAAACCATTTTTCTCTAAACTCAAACTTATACACATTTATATACTATTCAATCAGGTCCTGCAACTGAATCTAAATTCATTACTTTTAATACCTGGTCTAATTTATCTGTTTTTATTTCCTTTCCTAAATCTTTATTATCCTTATCAGACAATGCAGTTACCTTCCATCCCTTCCTTGTCATTAACTTCTTTTCTTGAAATAATGTCATCCAGTGTATTACATATTATACCTGCTGCATCTTTAATTTCTCTCACGATACTACTATTCTCTTTAATTATTTTAATTAAATATGGTGCTGTTTCTTATTTTTTCCTTGCAGAAAATATATTTGTTTATACAGTAAATGCTCTATTTTCTTCTTATTCAATTCATATAATTCTAGTTCCTTGATAAAAAAAAGTTTTCACCATTCTTCCCTAAACAATCCATCATATCATTACTCAATTTCTTATACTTTATTTTCCCCATATATCTTTCTTTCTTCCATCCCACACAACTTTTTTATATTTCAGTTCAAAGTTTAACCACCACTCTGACCAAGATTTATAAAATTCTCTCACATCTGCATGCTTCCTCTACGAGATCATCAGTAGGCTCACCTGCCTGCCCTTTCTCTACCCTTTCCTGTGATACTGCTGCTGCCACAATATCCACATAGCTAGAGGAATTGCCACTCCTTTTGGTGCACATCACTTTGTTCTCCTCATCCTCCATAGCCTTCCTGGTTTCTCTGAGCTGTCACTACACCTGGAATGGAAACTGGAAGAACTGCATGAAAACATGTGTCCCCCTTCACAAAGAGTAGGGATTCTTTATTTAAAATTTATAAAATACATTTTATATAAATTATTTACAATTATATACAATAATTTGTATACTTTTCGTTACATTTTTAATCCCTCACTGTTTTTCCCATAACCAATATCTTATCTTTTTCAAAATATTTCAAATGACCAGTTTCCATTAAAACTTATTACCTTTAATCTCTCTCATTCTATACAATCCATATTATACAAATCAACTTTTCATCCCATTTATCCACCTCTTTTTATTTTATATTTTCACAGTACCCACATTCTATCTTATCCAAACTTACATTTTTAATCCCTTTATACATTCTTTTTCATATATGTTTCCATAAAAGCTTCACTCTGTCACATTTCATAAACACATGTTCTGTATTTCCACCCCCTCACAATATAAACACATTTTTCCTCCATTTTCTTGTCTGGCATCCTCGCCATTACTAGAAGCTTATTTACAGATAATTTCCATAAAAATCTGTACATTAATAATATTATGAACATTTATTCAGCCTTGCTTTGACAGCTTTTATTTTTTTTCTAAATGCTTCCATGGAAAAATATAACAAAACTTTTCCATTATATTTTCATACCATTCCTTTCTATTCTTTCCTATATTGTTTATATCAATTTTCCATAATAATATTTTTGCTTAATATAATCTCATTTCTGTGTTCATCATACCATTATTTCTTTTAAGATGTTCAAGTTTCTTTCAAATACCTCTATCGTTTTCTATTATATCTGCTATCAGTTTTCTTTGTTTTTCTTTCATCCAAGCCAGCATTGTACAAATTCAATGATGTTATATGTACAATTGGCTTTATTAAACCTAACCCTCCTCCTTTTTTTTGAAAAGCAAAGAATTCTTCTTTTGATTGGATTTAGTCTTGAACTCCACAGAGCTCCCCAGGCTTTTCTGTGTTGAGGGAAGCCTTCTAGCTTATCCGTGAGAGTGGTAAGCACTAGGTAGCCTAGGTAGGCTTCTTTCAGTCAGTCACCAGAGCTGTGGATGAAGGCAAGGTAGTTCATATGGCCTACCTTGATCTGGCCAAGGCCTTTGATAAAATTCCCCACTCAGGAATCATAGAAAAACTCACTAAGATAAGCATTAACCCCTATATCACTAGCTGGGTTGCAAACTGGCTCACAGATAGAACTCACATTGTGAACGTAACTGACTCCAAGTCAGACTGCCAACCAGCCACGAGTGGAGTCCCACATGGATCTGTCCTGGGTCCTCTCCTGTTTGGTATCTACTTCTCAGAAGTCCAGGCCAACACAAAGGGACTCTAGCTGACAAAGTTTGCAGACGATTGCAAGTTGGAAGCCATTATTAACTCCCCAAGTGATGTTGACACCCTACAAAAAGGCCTCACTGAGACCAACGACTGGTGTTGGAATCATGGCCTTAAGCTCAATGCCAAAAAATATGTCATCATCCCCTTTAGGAAAAACCCAGTTCCCATGAATTACCACACTGAATGTAGTCCACTGAACACAGAAGGCATTATAAGATATCTGGAAAAAACAGGTTCACAGCAACCTCTCTTTTGACCACCACATTACCACTGTGGTCAGAAAGTCCTTCTATGTGGCACATCTCACTACTAAGGGTTTTGCATCCAGGAAGAAAGAGGTCATTGTCTCCCTCTACTCTCCTCTCATTACGCCAATCAAGTGCAATGCCCCATTTGGCATGCACTTCACTAGACACCAGCAACAACTGGAGAGGCCGCAAACGTACCTCACAAAGAGAATCCTAGACCTTAAACACTTGCCCTATATGGACAGACTAAAAAAACTCCAACTATTTTATGTCTCATATTGCCTACTTAGATGCGATCTCTGCTTGACTTACAAAGCCATGTCTGACCCAGCTCTGTTAGAAATGCTACATCTAAAGAAATTTCAATCCCTCTGTACCACACACTCCAAAGACCTCAACCTCATTACCACAATCAGCAGAACGTGCTGGAGGGACAGGTTCATAACCCAGAGACTGCCCATGCTATGGAATAGACTTCCCATACATGTCAAACAGAGCACCTCACTGGCCCTCTTCAAGATAAATCTTGATGAGTGGATGGGAAATAGAAAATACACCCTGGGGATCACTCCAGTGGCTCTACTCAACAGCAGCACTGGGAACAAAGGTCAGGTGGCACGATGCCAAGGTAATCCTATGGGCTAGGCTTGTAAAGACTCCAGGGCCATTAGCCTAGTACACACCTATGAACCTATAAATGCGAACCATACAGACAATTATATTTAAAACTCAATCGGCATCAAAATACTCTTGCTAAATAAGATATTTTTCCTAATACTGAATTAAGCAAATAAACTTTCTTCCTGTATGTAAGTTTAAATGTTTCTTATTTTACCATATTCCTCCACTGTATTAACCTCTGTTGCTCATTACCAAACTGTACTCCTAAAATTTCCTTGTTAAATTGAATGCCTTCTATTATATCTGAAAAACTTAATATTTTCCTTTTTTCCTCAATACTTAAACCTAACACATTTAATTCCCTTTTTAGTGTCTTAACTGCTGTTTTCATCCCTTCTTCATTCTTACCTACTAATAATAAATTATCTGCAAATGAAAACACTAATGGGATCTGTATTGCTTCTGTTGTACAATTTCTAGCTTTTGTTAATGTAAAACTTACATCATTTACAAATGCATCTGTTAATAATGCAAACAATATACTATTTACTAGACATCCTTGTTTTATGCCACTTTTACCTCTATTTTTCCACTTAACCAACCATTAACCACCAGTTTTACTTTATTATTATTATACACTGATTATAGTTTCATAGGTAGGTACTAGGCTATCTGCCCGAGGGCATTTATAAGCCTAGCCAGAGTGTGTCAGCTTTCGCCACCTCATTGATTAATTAACTGAGCCTCTCTCAACCAGAGCCAATGAAGTGATCCCAGGGGTGTATTTTCTGTTACCCATTCACTCGTCAAGGCTTCTCCTGAAGAGTGTTAGTGAGGGACTCTGCCTAATGTAGTTAGGAATTTTGTTCCAAAGCATGGGGAGTCTCTGTGACAGGAACCGATTCCTCCAGCATGTTCTATTTATTGTTGTGGCGAGGTTTAGCTCACTAGAGTGCGTGGCTCGCAGTGACTTGGATTTCTTTAGGTGGAGCATGTCCATCAATTCTGAGTTGGACATGGCTTTGTAAGTCAGGCAGAGATCACCTCTGAGTAAGCGATATGCCACTGAGTACAGCCAGAGTTTTTTCAGTCGGGCTGCATAGGACATATGTTTGAGGCCTGTAATCCTCTTGGTGAGGTGCTTTTGTGGTCTTTCAAGCTGTTGGAAGTGTCTTGTGAGGTACATCCCAAATGGGGCATTGTACTCTATGATGGGTCTGATGAGTGACGAGTAGAGGGGAACTATAACCTCTTTATTTCTAGATGCGAACCCCTTAGTAATTAGATGGGCCACATAGAAGGATTTCCTAACTACTTTGGCAATATGATTGTCAAAGGAGAGATTACTATCTACCTGGGTCTCCAGATCTCTTATTACCTCTTCTGTATTAAGGGGGCTGCCACCTATGTGGTAATTCGCGGGTGTTTTTTTTTCCCCAAACGGGATGACTATGCATTTTTTATGCCATTTAGCTTGAGGCCATGACTTTGACACCAGGTGTCTGTCTCAGTAAGGCCTTTTTGGAGGATGTCCGTGTCAGCCGGAGAATCAATTATGGCTCCCAGTTTGCAGTCATCGGCAAACTTGGTTAGCCACAGTCCTCCTATGTTTGCCTGTACTTCTAAGAAATATATGCCAAACAGTAGGGGTCCCAGAACCGAGCCTTGCGGGACACCACTTGTGACTGGTTTAGAGCCAGATCTGGAGCCCGCTATTCTTACCGTGTGAGTTCTGTCTGTAAGCCAGTTGGCAACCCATCTTGTGACATAGGGGTTTATGTTCAGGCTGGTGAGTTTTTCTACAATACCTGAGTGAGGAATGGTGTTGAATGCCTTGGCGAGATCAAGGTAGGCTGTGTGAACCACCTTTCCCTTGTCTATGGCCTTGGTAACTGTCTCGAAGAAGTCAACCAGGTTTAGTAGGCATGATCTGCCCTTAACAAAGCCGAACTGGGTCGAGTCAAGTGTTTGGAGGTTCCCAATGTCTTTGTTAATGAGTTCCATGATGATGCGCTCCACAGCCTTGCAGACCAGGCTAGTCAGGCTTATGGGGCGATAGTTACCAGGGTCAGTTGTGGCCCCTCCTTTGTGGAGCGGAATAACCATTGTTGTGCACCATTCTATGGGCACGTAGCCTGTGGAGAGGCTGAGGTTGAACAGCATGTTTAGGTGGGGGGTTAGTTCATTCTGTAGTTCGTGCAAGACACAGCCTGGGACACCATCTGGCCCCAATGATGCTGTGTTTTTGGCTTTTGAAAGGGCTGTTTTCACCTGCGCTTCTGTGATTTCCGGGACACTACACTTTTCCGGTATTGTTGTGGGCCCTTTTGAAGGTGAGAGGGAGGTGAAGTTTGCACTGAATCTATCTGCCAGTATGTTGGCAATATCAGTAGGTTCAGTATATTTTGTGCCATTTTGCACTATTTCAGAGCATATCTGCGAGTTGCCACTTAGATTCTTGACATAGCTAAAGAAGGCTTTGTGGTTATCTTTCAAATCCTTGGCTATTTTTCCTTTCAAAGTTAGCCTTGGATGATTTTATGAGGGACCTTAGTTTCTTACTGATACTGATCAGGGATATCTTTCCTTCTTGGGATTTGCTTTTTTTTCTGAACTAATTTACTCCTTTTGTTGTATAACGTGTTTATGGTAGGGGTCCACCAGAATGGTTTCCTTCTCTTAGGGGAGTGAGTCTTGGTTTTGCTAGGGATGGCATGATCCATGCATCCTTGTAGGTGCTCATAGAGTGCAATTGTAAAAGATTCTGCATCTTGGGCAGTGTTATCCATTAGCATGGGGGCTGTGAAACCTACCACCTTTGCCTTAAGTAAGGTGAACTTTGCTTTAGAAAAGTTTTTCACTGTGGTTTCCTTGGTTGGGGGTGCTAGTGGACTGTGGACATCTTTAGTTATTTTTTATTTAAATGATATTTTTCTAAAATTTCCCACAACACTGCATGTTGTATTTCATCAAATGCTTTACTAACGTCTCATATTAAGACTTTACCTTCCAATGTTCTTATTATTATGTATCTTCTACTATTTCTCTTATTATCATTAAAAGTTCATGACCTCCTTTCCCTTTTATTACAAAGATTTTTCATGCAGTATCTTATTTACTTTACCTTGACCTCCTCCTTTCCCTTTTATTGCAAAAATTGTTTCATTCAGTAGCTTATTTATTGTACCTTCAACTCTATTTTGTAACAGACCAGACCAGCAGAGTGGCACAGCGGAAACGTGCTGGGCCCATAACCCAGAGGTTGATGGATCTAAACCATCCTCTGCTATGGAAAGGGTAGTAAGTTGTTAACACTAGTCAAGTTTTTGTGGGAAGGTGGCCTAATGGTTAAGGTGTTTGCCTTACAAACACAAGGTTCAGAGTTTGAGTCTCACAAGGGATAACTGGCTAGGCTTACAATGGCTCGCAAGGGCAGTTAGCTTAGTACTAACCTATGAACCTATAATACTTTCATAAATATCTTACAATCAACATTATTTAACACTATAGGTCTCCAGTTCTTTATATCTACTTTATCTCCCTTCTTCCATATAAACTTCATTACACCCATACATATTTTCTAATCTTGTATACTTTTTTCTAACCATTCACTAAAATCCTCTACTAGATATCTTTTGCTATTCATTCAAATTTTTGTACATCAAATATTCTACTCCACCCATTTCTGTCACAGCTTCTAAGTTTGCTGTTTTAAAAACTCTTTTTACTTCTATTGTAGTAATTTTCTCTTCCATTTTTTATCTTCTTTAACCATTTTTGAACTACCACTTATACATTCTTTTACCTTAATTTCTAACACGTTTTCATAATATATTTTTTATTACATGCTTTATTTATTTCTGTGTTCTGTGTTTTCACTATATTACCTTCCTCATCTCTTAATCCTCTTAATATTCTATTATTGTCTTTAACATCTTACTTAGATAGGACACTACTTCCTTGTTTCTGCCTTGTAAAAAATCTTTGTTTAAATAACATCCTTCTAACCTTCTAATCTTTTCTGATTAATTTCATATATTTTCTCTTCCTTTTCTGTAAATCCTTTAATATTTATTATAGCTCTAAAATTTGATTACTAATGTCTTTATATTTACATCTAGCTTTCTTTTTGTCCTTTGCCATTCCAAAAACTCATTTTTTATATTTATCTTTAAAGGGTATCCACCAGCTTGTCCAATTTTTGTAAAATAAATCCTCATACTTAAACGTTCTAGCCATAACTGTAACATCATTCTTCTTATATCTTCATTTAATTCTGCTTCACTTAATCTTTTAATGCCTCTACTTATTTTATTATAACCTTCCTTACGTTGCATTTCTCCCCAAATTGCTACATGATTTGAAAATCCTGCAATTTTTATACCTTTATGAAACATTTTCAAACTGTCAGTTTCTGTTTTTAAGTTACTTCTTTTGTAAGTCAACTGCTTCTTATCGCAAAAATACATTTTACCACATTTTATTACTTCTGAAATAACGCTAACATCTGCTCCTTCTTTTTGCCTATGTCTTAAGTCATCTCCTACTAATATAATTTGCATGTTGACACTAGCAATCAAGAATTTTCTTAAACATAACTTTGCTTTGCTATTGTATAATATATGCATATACTGCCACAATTCATTATACCTCAGTCTTCAGTTTTATACCAACTGTTAACACTCGTCCTAGAACTACTCATGCGAAATCTAAAATTTCTATATTTTTTTAATTAGAAATGCTATTCCTCAACAACTTTTTTTCTCCTATATTCCAAATTACCTTTCCTTCCCATAGATCATTAACTTGTATTCTTTCTTCTTCTGTCAAAATTCTTATATCTGTTCATAATATGATATCCATATCCAATAATCTACACCACTATAATATCCCTAATCTTCTTACAGTCTTGATACTGTTCACGTTTATAGATGAGATTCTCATTCTATAACAAATGTGTTATTTTGTATTCTTTTCCTTTTTTATTGTCCCCTATTCCTATATTTTTAAATTTACATTTTCTATATTTTACTCTTTTTCCAATGGAATTTCTTTTGCTTTAAATCTGCATTCATTTCTCTCCTCCGGCTTCACTTGAATTACTTATTTCTTCATCTTTTTCTACTTCTTCCCTTATGTTTTCCTTTCTTTTTACTGTAGTATCTTTCTCATCTTCCTTTTATATTTTTGTATATCAACTACTATTACACTCTTATTTACTGCAGCTTCCTTCTTTTCCTCTGTGTTCTTTTCTTTTATATCACAAATTAATCCATTAATGTCCTACCTTTTCACATCTAATACATTTCAGTTCACATTTTGTTGGTTTGTGACCAACTTTACCACAAACAAAACATTTTCTTTTATCACAGTTATTAATTAAATTACTATTTTTGCCACATAAAAAACATGTCTTTGGTTGTCCCCAGTATTTCACCAAAAAAGAAGTTATGTACTCACCATAATGTTCCATCTGTAATGTCTATCTTCATTTATCCTTAACAGATGGGTTTGGTTGGGACTGGCCATTACTACAGCTCGCACCAGCCAAAAACTCTCAAGTGTCTCCCTTACCCAGAATCCCTCTCTTTCAATTACTTCAGACCGAATTCACAGAAAGTATAGAAATATATAAAACATATATAGATTTATATATATATATATATATATATATATATATATATATATATATATATATATATACATACATACATACACACACACACACATATATATATATATATATATATATATATATATATATATATAGTAAGCCAGATGGCAGCCTTATCTACTCTACTGTGCTTGAATAATCATAACAATTTAAAGAGTATATGATCTGCTCCAGCAAACAATCTTGAAAGGTTGGGGGATGGAAGGGAAGGAAGTCAAGGATAAATGAAGATAGACAACACAGATGGAACGTTATGGTGAGTACATAACTTCTTTATCTGATATTGTCAATGTTCATTTTATCCTTGACAGATGGGACAGTGTCCCCAGCTACCTAAAATCTTGGGTGGACTCTTGGAAGAATATTCCTGAGCACCATCAAGCCGAAGGGTGATCTTCCTCTAGAGATCAAGTCCAGTTTGCAATGCGTAATAAAGTTATGGGGAGAAGCTGAAGCAGCTGCTGCACATATATCATCCATTGAAGATCTAGATTGGAAGACTGCTGAAGTGGCTAAAGGCTTTGTAGAATGTGCTTTGATGAGCTTAGGCAAGGTTAATTTATTCTTATCATAGATGAATGAAATGCAATCTTTCAACCACTTAGAGAGTAGTCTTGTGGTCTGCTTTACCCAACTTTGTACTGAAAAAAGAAACAGTGGACTTGATCCTCTTATGTCTTTAGTTCTGTGAAGTTAGAAACATAATTGTCTATGAATGTCTAATAAATGCAAGACATATTCTCCTTTGTTGGAATGATTTGTGAAGAAAACTGGTAAATTAACTGTCTTATTAATATTAACCTCTGATACTATCTTTGGCAGAAAGGAGGGATTTGTTCATAAAAATAAAACCCTATCCCTATGGAAAATCAGACGACAGGGCCTGGATCTCTGAAATCCTCCTGGTGGAAGTAACGGCTACTAAAAATAGTGTCTTCCAAGATAAAAACTTTAGATCTCATTCTGCAGAGGGTTCAAAGGGGGAATGTATTACTGCTTGCAGTATTAAATTCAGGTCCGAAGGAGGACTGGGATCTTTGAATGCGGGTTTTAATAAAAGTGGACCTATGAGAGGCTAAAAAACATTTTTCTAAACTGTGTTGTGAAATCTAAAAATTGCAAGCAATTGTAGTCTGATGGTGGTTGGGAAGCTTCAGCATTGAACAGAGAGGCTAAAAAATCTAAAACATGCTCTATTGAAGCAGAGAACAGATCAATTTGCTTTTAAAATCTAAAACATGCTCTATTGAAGCAGAGAATGGATCAATTTGCTTTTTTATAAACCCAAATGGTAAATCGCGTCCAGTTACTTAAATATAGCCTTCTAGTGGAAGGTTTATGATCCAACAAAAGTATGTGCCTTACTGGAGAGGAAATATCAGGATGCCAGGAAACTAATGGAATTGCAGGAACGATACAGTCAGCTTGAGGTTCAAAATGCCTGGGTGAACAAGACAGTCTGGTGGGGACAGAAGATCTGATACTGGGTCCAGAATTCAAGACTGTCAAATCAGATAAGGCCAAAAAAAGGGGAACCAAATCCGTTGAGGCCAAAGGGGAGCAATGAGGATTACTGTGCTTTACACCCGAGTGCCTTCTGTAAAAATTTTGGAATTAGAGGTATCAGGGGAAAGGCATACAGGAGACTGAGAGGCCAACTGTGGAGGAGAGCATCTCTGGGTGACTTCCCCGGAGGGGGAATAAGGGTGAAGTAATTGCTGCATTTGTTGTTCAGGGAACAGAATATCAATTTCACCACTTCTAGATACAGAGACCATTCATGAGGGTGAATGAGGTAGCTGCTCAGCTGGTCTGCAATCACACTGGAAGTGCCCGGAATGTGAGTTGCTATTAGAAAGCGGTTGGAAGAGATCACCCACTGCCACACTCTGAGGGCTTCTTGACAAAGGGGATAAGACTTTGTTCCTCCCTGCTTGTTGAAGTACCAAACCACTGACGTGCTGTCTGTTTGAACTGCAATAGTACCCTGAGGAAGAACTGTCTGAAAGGCCTGCAATGCAACAAGCATCGTTCTTCTCTCCAGGACACTGATGTGCAAATTGCCCTCTAATGGTGACCAACTGCCCTGGACCGTCTTTCCACATAATCTCCCTCCACCCCATCTAGGAGGCATCTGTGGTCACTATGGCCATGAGCTCTGGAAGAACAATGGGATGATCATGGAGAATTTGTTTGGAATGTATTTATTTACTTTATTTATTTAATTAACATTTGTTTACTGGGAAAATCCGACTTGGAATGAAGCCAATTTTCAGCGAAGACCCAGGAAGAAATGCTCCAGACCCATGTCTTTGAAATGTGGGAGGAAACCGGAGCACCTGGAGCAAACCCACACAAACACAGGGAGGACATGCAGACTCTGTACAGAAGGGACTCCATACGAGAATCGAACCGGAGAATCTCTTGCTGTGAGGCAACAATGCTACCACTGCACCACTGTGCCGTATCCACCAAAGAAGATCCGTTTTGTAACAGTTGCTGATCAGGACTTGATCTGACAGTGGTTGCTGAAGGATAGACCACTGGGAAGCTAGTAGCCATTGTAGAATTGTCATATGTAACCTGGCTAATGGTACTAGACGTATAGAAGCTGCTATCAACCCTAGAGCTTGCAAGACTAATTAAGCTGGAACCCTCTTTCTGTGGATTATCTTTTGAACTTGTACCACTATTCTCTGATGTCTTTCTGGAGGAAGTAATACTACTGTTTGAGTATTTAGAACCATCCCTATAAATTCTAAATTTTGTGTTGGGGTTAAATGTGACTTTTCTAGGTTTACCATAATCCCCAATTGGGCGCAGATGTCGAGGGTGTAATCTCTGGCTACTATTAATTGATGCTTGGCCTGCTACTTCTGCCGTTCACTTGGGTAACACCCTGGTGGCTGTGATGAGACCAAAGGGGAGTACTCTGAATTGGTAATGACTGGCTCCCAGCTGAAAGTGGAGGAACTTTCTGGAGCATTTGTCCATCTTTATATGGTAATACGCATTCTGAAGGTCTATTGAGCACATCCAGTCATCTTTCTGCAGAAAGGGGAGAATAGACTGTACCATGACCCTCTGGAACTTTGTTTGCCAAACAGATTTGCTCAGCACACTGAGATCCAAAATTGTCTCCAGTCCCATGTCTTTTCTGGCACTAAAAAGAATCTTGAGTAGGTTCCAGATCCTCTCTGGTCTGGTGGGAGTTCTTGGATGACTCTTTTTTCCCACAGTTTTCAAATTTCTTGCACTGCTGAATCTTTCTGAATGGGTGGAACATCAGGGATTTTCCTGAATTCAGGGGGAGGTGAGAAAAGGGAATGATATAGCCTCTGGATATGATCCCTTGCACTCAGGAATCTGTTGTTATGTTTAGTCAGGCATTTAGGTGCAACGGCAAGCATCCCGACTGCCTCCAGAGGAAGACAATCGGGCTTCTCTTCAGGAACGCTGAAAGGGCTTCCCTGGAAAGGAATCTCTGAAGCCGTGGTTTTACGGACCACCTCTGCCGTGAGGGAAGCATCTTCCATTTTGGTTCCCCCCTCTGCCCTTGGGGGAACTCCCTCCATGGTGTGTCTTGGAAAGGCCCTTGGAATTTCCTGAACCACATTTTTTCACCACTCCTCTAGTTCCCAGAAAAGGACACCTGGGGGTGGAGAAACATATGCCCACACCAGAAAGGGTCTTACCATCCTTCTCACACCTGGAGAAAGTCTCTTTTACTTTCAGGCCAAACAAGGATGTTCTATCAATCCAAAAAATGCTCGGTGCTGACTTGTTCCAACCAAAACCATCTGAAGAAGGGTCTAGTACCCGAAAGCGCATATCTTTCTACATTTTATGTGTTCTGTTGGAGAATAAACTTATTTTGGATTTACAGCGGTGTTTCCACCAAGGACTTCTTTGTTTCCAACGATGTTCTATCAAAAACAGCATTGATGAAAGAAGACTTGAATGGATCCACAAAATCATATAGGTGCATCCAGGTATGTCTCATTAAGGCTATGCTTATACCCACTACTGTAAACGTCCCTTCGTTTGTATGAGGGATCAGCCTCATGGGCAAATTAGACACAGACTCCAGGGTGTCTAAATGTGAAGCCACTTTCTCTTGGACTCCCCTAAGCTACAGCTCCCGCCATGGTGTCTGACAGCTCCTTAATTAGATCCCATTGAAGTCCGGTGAAATGTGCCAAAATATTCAAGGACCTTATCGTGAAGTTCGATGAAGCATAGACCCACTTCCCAAATCTGTCCATAGCCTGAGACTCCCTGTTGAGTGGGTGGACAGAGGAAATCTTGTCAGCAAGCTCCTTTTTAGTGGCGGTCGCTACAACCATAGCATCTACAAATAACCCCTTGGCCAAAACTGTTTATCTTCAGGAGCGGAGACAATCTTATCAGGTCTTTTGAGGATGGGCTCGATAGCGTTTGGAGCCTTCCATGCCTGTTGTGAAAACAACTGAATGAGCTCATCAATGGTTGGTGTCACCCAAGAGGTAGAAAGATGGGTGACAAAAGCCTGCAGGTAAACGGGTTCCTTAGAGAAAGGGTTATGGGACTTCCAGCCACCCCTCTGTTTTAAAATTTCCTCTTGCACTTCTTTTTCTGAGTGACCTCCTCAGGCAGATAAAATGGGGAGGTATCAGAAGATGACAGTCCAAGAGCCTGTGAAATCTGAGGCTTCAGCACCCACTGCTCCAGTGGAGAGGCAGGAGGAATGACTGGGTCAGACGAGAGAACCTGTTCTGAGGGGGAAAGCACTGAGTGAGTCTCTGCAAGAAAAGAGGCCCTCTGCATACCCTCAAAGGCCAGCCCCCCTGAAGAGGGAAGGGAGCCTAGAACCAATAAAGACTGCCTTGGAACCGGGGTCACTCCCTGCTCTGAAGAACCAACCTCAAGACTGAAGCCAGAGCAAACTAACTTGAGCCGAAGCTCTCAGGAGTAGGGACGACTCCAAAAAACCTGGAGTTGAGACCTGCCCCCAGAACCGACAGGGTAGCTACAACTCCAGGAGGTCTCCAGTTCAGAAATAACTGAAGAGCTCAGGGTAATTACTGGCTGCAAAGAAGTGAACAATTCCAGTACCGGTACAGTCAGCACTGGGATATCTGGAACAGAGGACTCTAAGACCTCCGAGGAGGTTAGAAGGAGGAGTAGATAGTGGTGAAGAAGACATTTTGGTATCAAGCTCTGAAGGGGTCAGAACTGATGGGGGGCCTGAAATCGCTCTAGCCCATACAATTTTATTCACTAGCCTCTCAATGTTGAGTTCTGAAAGACTTTTGGTGGAGCGGACCGTCGATGTAAAGGGGGACTTACACCTCTGCAAAAACACTGCAGGGAGCTCCCCAACAAAAGGATCAACTGAAGGTATGTACGTAGTTCTAGGCAATGTCGTCTTAGTAGGTGAGACAGTAGTAATTTCCTGTATCGAGGCCTTCGACATTGAAGGGCTCGAAATGACAATCAGTGCTGGAATATCCATCAACACCAGAGTGCCAACAGCAAAGGCCTGCGGTTCCATGGAAACTTTCGGAACAGAGGTCTTCAATTTTTTAACTTTCTGACCCAACAGTGAGGTCAGAACCGAGAGACTTATTTTCTTGTTTTATTCCAGAGAAGACGATGGTGAAGGAAATTAGATGTCTGTCTTTGCTTTATCTATAGAAGATAAGGTTTCGCCAAAAGCTGAAGGAAATAGTCCTTTTAAGATAAGTTTATTACACCTTTCCACAAGAGCTCAGTGGCTAAAGTCATGACAAATGCTGCAGTCTTCCTGTAAGTGGTGGAGGCCAAGACAATAAATACAAAGAGTGAAAATCTATCAAGGGAATTTTATGGCCACACTTCTGACATTTTTTCAAACCAGAGGGGGCCTTACCCTTCTCAGCCATGTCAAAATGAGTAAAGAGGCTAGAAAAATAGTTAGTAAAAATATAGTGAGATTAGTTAAATATTGTTTTTCTGCATCTGTGTGACTCTATCCAACTGTGTTACTTTTTTATATCTCCTGTGATTGAAACCCCTGTGTTTAATGTAACTTAGATATTCAGTATTCACATGTTTTCTATTTTATTTATTATTAAATATTTCTATACCGTTTAGTGTAACCAGTCTTTTAGAGAATACTTTTAACATCTTAAGAGTATTTATGCTTATTTTAGTGACACTGAGGCCGCTCATGAAAGCCTTGCTGCATGATCAAACTCTACCATTGTACTAGTATTAATTTTACTCAATATAATTCGGTACCCTTGTAAGAGCCTTAGACTGGTGGCATTGTAATTACCTTACAGTCTGGGCAGAGGGGGACATGGCTGGTAAATCTGTGCCAGCCATTCCCAAGTAGGGTTGCCACCTTTCTACTGTGTCATTTCCTGACAAACAAGCCCCGCCCCATGCACAATCAAGCCACACCCATTCCTTTTAATAGCCACACCCCTTTACTCTAGCACCCTTCAGCATAAGTCTTTAATATCACATACAGTTACCAATAAGTAGAAAAATGTGCAACGAGTCAAAAGTAAATAAAAAAAAACTTTATTTAGCAATACTTCAAAAGGTTCACTACATACAACAGTACATCACACACAAGCATGGGAAAACTAAGCCCAAGTCTCATATCACAGGTAGTACTAAAATGGAAATACAATTAGATATTAAAAACACCAGTTCATTCAAAGCAGTACATTAAGGGTTCACCACACACAATAGTAAAAGAAAAGCAACTGTTTAAAGTATCTTCAGTTTTGCTAGAAATCATTGCTTATACTTGAAGCTATATTTGGCATTTGATCTAGCAGCCTCAAGTAATGGCTGGTTATTTCTCACAAATGAATAAAATTGCGAACAACTCATGTTAAAGTTTAGCTTGACCTGCAACTCGGCCTTCACAAGTGACACAAGCATTCTATTTCTTACATCAGTCCACGCATTCCCCATAAGTGAAAAAACCCTTTCCACAAAGCTATTGCTGGGGGGGATTGAAAGAGCAAACTGCACCAGTCTGTAAAGTGGCTTGCAGTCTGGAGCTTTACTAAAAAAGTCACCCAGCGATCACTTACAGATGCCTCTGTCATCTGTAACAGGGCTGGCAATGCAGCAGTTAAAGTACAGTAGTCTGAGTAAAGTGCTTCAATGTCCACATCCAATTTGAAGAGGTCTGCAACTGTACGCAGTTCTGGCCAAGTTACAGGATGTTGGAGGCTGAGGACCTGCATAGCTTTAAAGGGACTATTATCACAGTCAAACCACTTCTGTAGGTAACAAAGTGCTTTACTGTAAAAAATCACAGAAGGTCCTACAGACCTGCTGTGCGACAGCTGGAGTAAAGTGCTGTAAGGCAGATGAAACTTTAGTACCAAAGAACTGGTCATCTAGCCTTCTCTGCAACTCATCTTTTAGACTTTTCATCACGGTGTACAACTCTGGAGCAGAGAGAGTGTTACTTTCAAGTTTTGCTATAGACTTGTGGAATACCTGCAGGATGTAGTGCATGAAATGTATGTAGCACTCTGCCTCAGACACATCCCCACTGATGCCATCCTCATCAGCCTCCACAAATTTCCAGATAAGGGGGTGACAGTCCTCAGGCCCTTGACTAATAAAATAACTTTTAATAGCAGGCCAACATTCTACCAGCCTTGCCACAGCTGGGAACAAAGACAGCCACCTTGTTACAACATGTTGCATTATTTCCTTAAAGTCCTGGTCTAGGAAAGAATAGAAGCCTTTCAACAGTGGCATTTTTTTAGCAGATGCTGAAAACTCACTATGTACTTTCAAAACCAGAGTCTCCACATCAAACTTTGCAAGGGCCTTGCTTGCATGCTTGGCACAGTTATGTATTACATGGCATAAACAGTTTGCTGCAATGATGTGAGGCACCTCAGATTTCAAACTTTTAAAAACAGACCTGTGCTTTCCATAATTGACTGAGGCATTGTCTGCAGCATAGCTAGCAATGTTTTGTACTTTGAGTAATTTATGCACAAGGATGTCCTTTATTCTAGTAAAGATACATTCAGAACTTTCGTTATGATCCTCATAGAAATCAGGGAGTTTCTGTTGTGTGCCATGGGTGTGGGTAAAGTACTGAATAACTAAAGGGAACATTTTTCTGTTCCCTTTATTGGATGCATCTGATCCCACTGAGAAATAGGAATTGCCAAGATCCTGCAGAAGGAGCTCCTCTGAATGAGGTGCAAGAACATTCATGACAATACTCTCAGATTTTGTCTTCCCACAGGTGAATTTCGAAGCCAAAGTAGAATCAGGGAAGACTGTCGGTGCCAGCTTACCTCCACAATCTATGGATACATATGAGTGACCATGTTTCACTCCATGATAGACTGCTGTCACTTCAGCTGCAGTGACTTTGGAAGCTTCACAGGTTACACTACGTGGCTGAATAAACTTGGTCATTACGAGGTTCTGCCTCTGGAGCTGAAGGCTTTGATGATGTTTGTCTGACTTCTGATGGCTTTTCAATGCCTTTTCCCCATCCCATTTTACAGTGAAAGTTGTTCCACAGGATGTGCACTTTGCCATGGCATCTGCATTTGGAACAGGTCGCACCCATGAGTAGCTTACACCTTATTATAACTGCAGAAAAACCTCTTAGGAGACGCGCTTTCAGCCTCTTCTTGATGATCCATTGACCTTTTCCTGAACATGATTCCTGTAGGATCCTTGCTCAACACTACAATAAACCAAAACAGCTATTAATAGAAAATCAAAACACTTGTGACCAACACCAGTGCCTGGTGGGGCCTGTGTCAGTCAGTAGCCACTAGCCAGAGTTCACATTCACATGTGAATCTCCAAACTTTCACACCCTAGTAATACCAAGTTGGTATAGGGAAAAAATGAGACTCCTCATGAAAAATTACAGTGAAGGTAAAGCAATGAAAGGCAGAAGCAACTCCTGTCTGAGGGACTTGCAGCTGTTACACATGAACCTGGTGTGACAGCAGAATATGCACAGAAGGCATTCAACTGTGTGTAAAACACATGGGTCAGACACTACAGCAATGCACCAAATTAAGACCCTCTACTTTTATGTAGAACCCAGTGCAAACGTTATCCAGCTGAGTCTGAACACAGCAAGAAAGTTCAGGCATACTGTGGACTGACAAGATACACCCTAGAAAGACACCCTAGGAAGAAACACAGGTCAAGGTAAACATCACGGTGACGATAGACTAGAAAAGACAGTTCTACAGTCCAAGCATCCTATACAAATCATGTAATCATATATTCACTGTAACATCAAATGAGCTAAGCTTTGGTATAGACGGTATACCCTAGAAAACACAGATAAAAGGTAAACAGTTGTGATGACAAACTAGACAAAAAAGCTACATTTAAGCCTCACTATACTACGAAGACTGTACACCCTAGAAAGACACCCTAGGAAGAAACACAGGTCAAGGTAAACATCACGGTGATGACAGACTAGAAAGACAGATCTACAGTCCAAGCATCTTATACAAATCATGAAGTCATTATACATTCACTGCAACCAAGTCCAAAACCAGATTAGAAACTGTTCTAGTTAATCACCACATGTTGAACATCTAGATAGTTACACACATCTTGTCACCATCAATGAATGAGATAGTGCCAGCACAGCTAGTGAATTAATATAAATTTAATATTTAAAAAATTCACTAGTAGCTGTGCTGGCAATATTTCATTCCCCTTGTCACACTAATCTTTGAAAATCTACCTTAATTCCAAAGAATTAATCCATTAAAAAAAATCCACTTACCTCCAGAAAAATCAGCAGCAGGGCTACTAAAACAAGCTCTCAGCAGCAGAAGAGAACATGCAGCTAAAGGGCCAGCAAGCAGGGGAACACACCACCACCCAGTCCACAGCACTTCTCCTCCAGCCAGGGCAAGACTCCAGCAAGCAAGGCAAGCAGCAGGGCTAAGGCAATCCTTCCAGGCAGCAGGGCTTCCAGGCAGCAGGCAGGGCTTCCAGGCAGCAGGCAGGGCTTCCAGGCAGCAGGCAGGGCTTCCAGGCAGGGCTTCCAGGCGGCAGGCAGGGCTTCCAGGCAGCAGGCAATCCACTGAAGACGATGTCCAAGCAAGAATTTCAGATCTTAAAGCAGCACCCTTTGTACAAAAGTAAAAGGTAAAAACTTAAGCTGAAGCGCCGCTTTATTTTTCGCGGGCTTTGCAGGGCTTTGACTACTAACTCTACGTGTTGATTGGCTGCTTGCTGCACGAGCCTCATCTGCAGCAAGCAGCCAATCAACGAGAGTCCAAGACGGGAATGTTTTTTTTTTTTTTTTTTAAATACGCGCTGACGAGCCTGACGTCGCTATTTCCGGACTCCGAGTGCAAGAACCGGAGAACCGGAGTGCCCTACTGATTTCCGGGCACTCCGGAAAAAAAACGGAGGGGTGGCAACGCTATTCCCAAGTGTGTGTGTGTGTGTGTGTGTGTGTGTGTGTGTGTATGTGTAAATCAAATATCCAAGTGTGTGTGTCAGCTACTTGGAACAAGGACACAGAGCTCCAAAGTGGTCAGTGTGGAGTCTTATTTGGGGCCTAGTGAGAGAGATGGAAACCCAGCCCCAGGACAGGATTGTGTTCCCTATGCACTCTTACAGGAAATTGTGCTTGGTGCAGAGAACTGCATATGGAAATAATGTGTTTATCTATTTTTGTTCCTAGTGGCAGTCCTTCACCGATCAATGGTGAGGATTAAGGCTCCTTGATTACTGGCCCGGAGAAGGGGCAGTCACACCTCCCACCCTGGTGCTGTTGTACTCTTAAACGCAACTGTATTTCTAGTGGCCTGCCCCTTATGTTAATTTGACCACATATCTCCTTCCCTCTCCCCTTTCATTGGTTGGCAAAAGCACAGAATTATCATTTTTTTGAAATCACTCCCCCTCAACTATTTAAATTTATTGGCCATTCCACTGTATTCCATAGAACTAAAATACAACGTGCCCACCCCCTTTCAATCTATCTTTCTCTTTTAAAATGAGTGGCTCTCCACTTAAGACAGCTAAAGCTTAAGTTGCCCCCTCTTTCATATCTAACTGCTTAGTGCACACTGCAGTGCTTAGGATATAACCCACTTTTTTCCATCTTACCTTTAAAATCTGCAACATTTACTGCAAGGCCAAAAAACTGGTGGTGAGCCCAGATTCTGCCTCTCAGTAGTCATCTCAGGATTCGTGGTTCTGTTTTCTCCTGGTGACAGAAGGAGCACAGGGACATTAATTCTTGGAGACTGCTGATCAACAGAAAGCCTAATAACTGCTTCATAGCTGACAGCTTGGAATTTGTGCTTATAGTCTGCTCCTGGTGAGAGAAGGAGCAGAGCGCATTGATTCCTGACTCTTTCTGGTTGGGTAGTGAGTGCCTGTGCTTGACATTCCTGATTAGTCTGGTTGCTATTCAAGGCATCTACCAGGACAAGGCTACAACAAGCCTACAGACCCTTGCATCATCTGGGACAAGACTGTGGATCACCAAACAGGCTGTGCCCTGCTTCTCATCTTGGGATTGATGCTAATGTTTTGCCTCTGGTGAGACAAGATAAAAAGCACCATTGTATCTAAGCAGAGTGAAGCTGTGGTGAGACCAGCAATAGTAGTAGCCATTCATGTGACTCCCTCTTTTCATCATTCTCGACAAGCTAATTCTTTGTTTTCAGTAAGTACTGCTTGATTTGTTTCTAACTTCAGAATATCTGTCTAAATACTTCATCCTTCAATTTTCAGAGTCTGTTTATTAGTTTCTCTTCAAGTGATTGGCAGTGCCCTGTATAGACACAGACACCTTCAGTGACACTTTCCTTGTAAAAGCACGATTGAAATTTCACCAATACCTAGTTGCACATAGGCAAAATAATTTGCAATGAGAAGCATTGTCCTCAGAATTGCAACCGGATACTCCTGACACTGCTTTATATTCTCACTCCCAACTATCTAATCAATAAAAAGGGTCTACTGTCACAGATATGAACTTTTCCACTATCTCCGTTACCAGCTCGGTGGATATGGGCACCCTGAGGTAATGTAAAATTGCCTCATGTTTACTGAAAAACAGTTATTTCTCAAACTGATATGGTATGTGAGAGATGCACTTACACAATGTCACTGGAGGCAAAGCTTTCACATAAAAGTACTCCTAATGTCACTCAGGTTTTCAGTAGTACACACGCTACACCCATCACACACAATTCAAAGCAGATATATAGACCCACATATGTAGAGGCACTTAAATGTAACCTTCCTAAACCACAAAGACCTCCTAGAAGAAGTACAAATAACAAATACGCTCAGCAGCCCCGAATGCACTCTTTCAAAACAACACCCCCATCAACACATACAGTCACATCTCATGCAGCTTCTACTTCTAAGCCCATAAGGGAAGCCTCCACACAATCCAACATTCTGGTCATTGGAGACTCCATCATGAGACACACTGATGTCCCTCTCACCAGGCTGAGTAAGGAGAAAGGCACAGTCAGTTGCTAATCATTACATACACGCTCAGATCATTGGACCACAAGTACCAGTATGACTCATTCATACTCCATGTGGGTGTAAATGACCAGAGATGCACCTCCCTACACTATATGAAGAGAGACACCATGGAGCTCTCAGAATATGTATCCCAGGCTGGTATGAGCCTAGCACTGAGCAGCATTTTACGTTCTCCAAGGAATATGCCACGATGAATGACTTTAATAACTGGCTTAGTTTCTGGTGTCATTCTAAGGAGGTACAATATTTGTCAGCATGGAAAGAGATGGTAAAAAGACCACGCTGCTTTGCCAGGGATGGCTTGCACCTCTCCCCTCTAGGCTTTTAAATATTAGCTAAAACATTGTCTTCCCCCATACAGTGCCTTTTTAAGGCAATGCCAAAATGAAAGTAATTCAGGCATAGCAAATCAAAATCAAGAAACTCAGTGCTAAGAGTCTACACAAAAAACTCCACTCCCTAGAAGCTCTCTTCACTCTAGAGAATGCTGACATCTGTGTGGTTACTGAGACGTGGTTTAAAGCTGCAGAGAGCACACTGGCAGTGCAAGGGTATAATGCCTTCCATACATTTACACCAGCTACTACACAGACAGGGACGAAAGGTGGAAGTGTCTTGATTTACATCAAAAATAAATACAACTCAAAGCTGGTCAAACAGGGAAATGCACTTGAGCTACTCAGTGTTCACATTACCAAAGGCAAAATCCAATACCACTTCCTTGAAATCTATAGGTCCCTTTCCATGTATTTAAACTTACTGGAAACACTCATCATCCTACCCAATAACATTCATGGGCGACTTTAATTACCCCACACTATTAAACGGGAATCCTATACGACACCAAACATACAGGCACAGAGATTCCTGGAGGTTGTAAACACGAACTCCCTGGTGATTGTGAATACACCAAAAAGGGGTGCAACCATACTGGATCTGGTTGTCACTAATATGGGAGAATGCTGCACACCTCCCTAGTGTAATGTCTTCTCTGGTAAGGTCAGACCACAAAATGGTCTCCTTTGAAGTAAAAATAAAACATGGACCCCCAGCTAACTCTGAAATATTCAGGAATTACTCTAAGGTTAACTTCCTGCATTTAAGTGATAACCTGGCAAAATTTGAAGCCCCCATAAACCCTGAGAACACTGCTGCCTATGCAGAACTGTTCACAGAAGCCCTTTACAAGCATGTTATGATATAGCTGCATAGAGTCAGCTGTACCCACCAGGAAGAAGTACAGAACTAATTCAAAAAACAAGCCAACCTACTGGAATCACAAAATCAATAAGCTGTATAACAGAAGGAAAAATCATGGCAAAAATTAGGAGGTGCAGCACCCAGTAAGATAAAAGCACTCTCATCAAATTAAACAAACATCTCGGAGGGCAAATAAAGTCTACCAACACCAAATTTTAGGTAAATTCGGCCTCCCAGGCCAAGGACAACCATAAGGCATTTTATAGCTATGCCCGCAACCTCAAAGGCAATACACAGTTACGTGCAGAACTAATTGTAAATGGATCCACCTATACTGAGCCACAAGATACTGCAAACATACTCGCTGACAAATTCATCTCCAACTTTACCCCTCTCTCCCCTCAAACCTCCCTCAGGAAAAAACATCAAATATATCTCCCCCTGCTATCACTAGGGAACAAGTCCTTAATGCTCTCTCTAAGGCCAAGAACATTGCATCAATGGGTCCAGATAATATCAAAGGATGCATAAAACAAAACCTATCAGGCCCTCTGGAATTGCTATTTAACTGTAGCCTCCGAACAGGCTTCGTGCCTCATAAATGGAGAACAGCAACAGTCATTTCTCTGCACAAAGGCGGGCTTTCTACAGACCCTGAAAACTACAGACCCATAAGTCTCACTAGTCTTATATGCAAAGTCATGGAAATAATTATCATGGAAATGATCAATAATGATACAGTAAACTTCCAGATACTGCACCCAACCCAGTTTGGTTTCATCAAGGGCAGGTCATGCCTACTCAACCTGGTGGACTTCTTTGAGAAGGTCACCAAAGCAATGGATGAGGACAAAATGGTTCACACTGCCTAACTTGAACTTGCCAAGGCATTTGACACAACACCTCACTTGGGCATTGTTGACAAACTCAGGAGGTTAGGTACAAACCATTATGTCACCTGGTGGATAGTCAACTGGTCACAGGTGGAACCCAGGAAGTTAAATATGGGGAGTCCATCTCTACAAAGAGGCCAGTCACATGTGGAGTCCCACAGGGATCAGTCCTTGGAACACTCCTTTTTGGTATTTACTTCTCTGAAGTCAAGGCCAATGTCAATGGTCTCTGGCTGACTAAATTTGCAGATATTAGGAGCTGTCAATGAATCCCACACCAACATAAATGTTCTCCAGGAAGGGCTGACACAGACAAACAACTGATGTCAGAGCCATGGACTAAAACTAAATGCCAAGAAATGCATAATAGTATCCTAGTAACTATCATATTGACAACAAACCCCTTAGAGCTGACCCAATAGTCAAGGACTTGGGGACACACATAGACAGTAACCTAGGCTTTGACCATCACTTGTCTACAGTAGCAAGGAGATCATTCTATGTTGCACAACTTATAGGTTCATAGGTAGGTACTAGGCTATTAGCCCTAGGGCCTATATAAGCCTAGCCAAAAAGGTACCCTGGCTTTCGCCACCCAAGATAATTATTTTCCTGTGCCCCTGTCGAGCAGAGCCACAGAGGTGATTCGCCGGAGTGAATTTCCTATTTCCCATCCAATCATCAAGATTTTTCTTGAAGAGTGCTAATGAGGAGCTTTGTTTGATACAGACAGGTAGTGTGTTCCAGAGTATGGGAAGTCTCTGGGACAGGAATCTATCCCTCCAGCATGTTCTGTTTATTGTAGTGACAAGGTTTAGGTCCGCAGAGCATGAAGCTCAGAGGGATTGGGATTTCTTTATGTGGAGCATGTCCAACAGCTCTGGGTTTGACATAGCTTTGTATGTTAGGCAGAGATTGCCTCTGAGTAGGCGATATGCGAAGGAGTAAAGCTGGAGTTTTTTGAGAAGGTCTGAGTAGGGCATCTGTTTGAGGCCAGTAATCTTCTTTGTGAGGAATTTCTGTGGCCTTTCCAGTTGTTGCAGATGTCTTGTGAGGTACATACCAAAAGGGGCGTTGTACTCAATAATGGGTCTAATGAGTAACGAGTAGAGGGGAATAATGACTTCTTTTTTCCTGGATGAGAAAACTTTTGTGATGAGGTGTGCCACATAGAAGGATTTCCTGACTACTGTGACAATGTGATTATCAAAGGAGAGACTACTGTTCACCTGTGTCCCAAGGTCTCTTATCACACTTTCGGTGTTAAGTAGACTACCACCTATGTGATAGCTCATGGGTACATAGTTTTTACCGAAGGGGATGACAATGCACTTTTTGGCACTGAGCTTAAGGCCATGGCTTTGACACCACGCATCTGTCTCCATGAGGCCCTTTTGTTGGATGTCCACATCATTAGGAGTTTCGATTATGGCTCCTAGCTTGCAGTCATCTGTGAACTTCGTTAGCCAAAGACCTTCTGTGTTAGCCTGTACTTCAGAAAAGTAGATACCAAACAGGAGAGAACCCAGGACTGAACCCTGTGGTACTCCACTTGTCACTGGTCTGAAGTCGGATTTGGAGTCTGCTACTTTCATAGTGTGGGTTCTGTCAGTGAGCCATTTGGCAACCCATGCTGTGACATAGGGATTTATACCTAGTTTAGTGAGTTTATCTATAATTCCAGAGTGGGGGATGATGTCAAAAGTCTTGGCGAGATCTAGACAGGCTGTGTGAACCACCTTACCCTTGTCTAAGGCTTTGGTGACTGCTTCAAAGAAGTCTATCAGGTTTAGGAGACATGATCTGCCTTTTACAAACCCAAACTGGGTGGGGTCCAGACTTTGTGTATAAGATCCATGATGATACGTTCTATGGCCTTGCAGACCAGGCTCATTAGGCTAATGGGGCAGTAGTTCCCGGGGTCCTTGGTGGCTCCCCCTTTGTGGAGTGGGATAACCATCGCTGTGCGCCATTCAGTGGGCACAAAGCCTGATGCGAGGCTATGATTGAACATGGTGCTTAGGTGGGGTGCCAGTTCATTCTGCAGAACGCAGCCTGGGATGTTGTCGGGTCCCATGGATGCTGTGTTCCTGGCTTTGGAGAGTGTGGTTTTTACCAGTACAGCCGTGATTACAGGAACTTTGCATTCTTCAGGTATAGAGATGGGCCCTTTAGGGGGGATGACAGGGGGGGTAAAGTTAGCACTGAACCTATCTGCCAGGATGTTGGCAATATCAGTTGGTTCTATATATCTGGTGCCATTGTGCTGTAATTCACAGCAGATCGGAGTGTTGCCATTTAGAGTCTTGACATAGCTTAGAATGCTTTGTGGTTGTCTTTAGAATCAGTGGTGATTTTGTTTTCATAACTAGCTTTGGAGGATTTTATAAGGGATCTCAGCTTTTTATTGAGGCTGACCAGGGAGTTCCTCCAATCATGGGATTTTACTCTTTTTTGCAAGAGTTTCTTTCTTCTGTTGTAGAGTTTGTTTATGGCAGGGGACCACCAGATTGGCTTCCTTTTTTTGGAGGATAGCATTTTGGTTCTGTTAGGGATAGCACGATCCATGCACTCGTGTAAGTGCTTATAAAGTGCATTTGTGTAGGATTCAGCAGTCCGACCTCTACTGTCCATCTGCATGGGTGTCATGAAGTTTGCCACTTCTGTCTTAAGAAGTGTGAAGTTGGCTTTGGAGAAATTTTTTACGTTGGTTTCCCTAACAGGAGGTGGGGGAGGGATGTGGATGTTTAGGGTGAATAGCTTGTGGTCAGATCTGACTAACGATGTATTGACCTCTGGTGTGGAACACCAGTCGCCCATGTTGGTAATGACCAGGTCTAGGATATTGCTGCCCCTGGTGGGGATGTGGATAAGTTGATCCAAGGAGTTGGAATTTATCAATTCCACAAAACATTGAGCAAAAGAGTTGGTACACGAGTAGTTTTCCAGTGAATGGTGGGGTAGTTGAAATTGCCCATTATTAGGGTGTTGGGCTGTACCCTAATATTTTCCAGTGTATCAAGAAATGAGGAGTGGGAATCCTGGGGCATGGTGGGGGATCTGTAGCAAGTTACAATTTGGATTGCAGTCTTGCCCTGAGTTAGTTGCAGTTAGATAATCTCAGATGCATTATGCTGAGCAACTAGCCTGGATGTGTAGACATCCTTAATGAATATGGACACATCTCCGCCTTTAGTGTTTCGGTCCAGGTTAGGTGGTCGAAAGGTGTGGTATGAATTATAGCCTGGTAATGCAGGGGTGCTCTCTGGAGCCTTGAACCAGGTCTCTGTCACAGCACAGATGACAATGTTCTCCATTTTAAGGAGTGCCTCGAGTGAATGCATTTTGAGGTTTAGACTTCTAGCATCGAGCAGCATTACCTCCGATTTTGCTTGCTTGTACCTGTTAAGGTGGTGAATTTGTCATTTGAACCTTGCCTAAAAAAGGCACTATGGGGTAGTAAGAGCCTTAGTCAGTATCTGGAATCCCAAGTGAGACAGGTGCAGGCCATCTTTGGCAAAGCACAGTGGTCTGTTGATCATGTTATCCCAAGCAGACAGATACTGGATCCCCTTAGAATGACACCAGAAGCTTAGCCAATTGATGAAGTCAATCATTTTGTCCTTGTACTGTGGTATCATTCTGGGTGATAAACAAAGGTATGGCATCTAGGTCCAAGGATGTCATTCTTCCACTGTATACGGCATTCATCCGATCTATTATTGAGTAAAATGCCCGATTTGTATGTACCTAACCAGGCATATCCAACAACTGCAAAGTCCACAGAGGTTCTTCACTAAAAGAATACAAGGCATAACTAATATGTCCCATGCAGACCGCCTCAAGGCCCTATCCCTGTATTCTGTCTCCTACAGGCTGTTGAGGGGAGAGCTATGCCTGGCAAAGAGGGCATTGTCAGGCCCCACTCTGATGGACCTCCTGCATGTCAGCAAAACAAACAGCACCAGAATTACTCATTCTAAAGACTTAAACCTTGCCTGTGATATACATAGGACCTGAGAGGCAGGTATGTATCCTAGAGATTACCCCATCTCTGGAAAGGCTCTCCATCCATGTTAAGCAGATTTCCTCCCTAACCCACTTTAAATGCAACTTGGACAATTGGATAGGGAACAAAAAATCCATCCCTGGCTTGGCACCTATGTCTCTAATGGACACAGGCAGCCTGTAAATGGTTCATCTCCCAAGCCCCTGCTTACACGTATCAAGAGTACCAGAACTTGTCAGAGATTCAGGATGCATGGCTATGCTTAAAAAGGCCCTTGCAGTCGTTAGCCTAGTAAGCACATATGGACCTATGAACATATGAAATCTACTTTGCAGGTAAAGAACACCAGTGGTGGCAGTACTCTCTGCTCCTCATTACTGACCAAAGAATTTTGTATTATAAAGCAGTTTGTAGAACTGGAAAAAAAAAAACCTCCACCACTAACAACAGTGTAATAATAATAATAACAATCCATGGCTGGGACTGGTGATCCATTCTCTCAAGTACTATTTAGAATATGACAGGAAGGAACATGCAAAATACAGAGTACAGCATATGCTGGCATATAATAAAAAATACATTACTATCCTGCAGCCAAATAACACTGAATTCCAAAGAACTTGGGTAAACAAATGGAAAGACTGTTGTGTGCATTACTGTATAACATTAGTAAAAAAAATGATCACAGTGCGCATTACATAATAATAATATTAAAAATAAATTCCTGTTGGAACCAAGCTGTAAAGTCCAGTTGTAAGAAATTCATAAAAACAATTACTAGGTTGCAATGACCTATTAGATTTCCTATGCATAAAATGATAAAAATGTTACAAATGAAACTGCAAATTCAGCTTTTTCATTGTATACTAGCATTTACACAGTGGCATTTACACATCAGCAGTTCTTTGTATATGCCAGCATGCAAAGATAACACTTTACTACTCTGTAAAATTAAGAAAATATAAATACCTTACAATGGTTAGCTGCACAAAACCAAACAGTCAACAGGTAAAAACAAGCAAAGTGCAGTTCCACGGCTGATAAAAGACGAAATTCCAAATCCAATGTAGTCAAAAGGTTAAACTTTTTGACTACATTGGATTTGGAATTTCGTCCTTTATCAGCTTTTTGACTACACTGGATTTGAAATTTCATCTTTTATCAGCCATAGAACTTCCGCAGTGGTGGAGCGGTAGCGTTGTTGCCTCACAGCAAGAAGTTCTCCCATTCGATTCTCGGCTGGAGTGCGGGGAGTGCCTTCTGTGTGGAGTCTGCATGTCCTCCCCGCAGTTGGGTAGGCATTCGAAAGACATGTGTAAATGGGCGTGCCTTCGTTGAAGGTTGAATGTCGAGCTGGCACCTCGGCATTCATGAAAATCTACTGCCAATCATTAGCGGACCGGAGTTCCGCTGTGGCAACCCCTAACCGGGAAAAGCCGAAAGACAACAACAACAACATCAGCCGCGGAACTGCACTTTGCTTGTTTTTTACTCTATAAAATTAAATGCGTATTAATGCAATCTGAGCTGCAAATCATTACAAAATAGCAAATAAATAAATTAAAAAATAAGCAAACATCAGTAAAATCAGCATGCCAAAAAACGCATCGTATTGCAATAAATGACACCTCGAGCTGTTGCTCATCTCTTTTTCTAAAGGACACAGTGCAACAGCACATATTATTAATTACTGAAATTAAATTTATAAATAATTAAAAATGTACCTTTCACCACTAGGGTTGCCACCTTTTTGTTGTGGCTAAAACCGGACCAAGGTCTCACCTCTTTGTACCTCCCATAACCCCACCCATCTTCTCCCCTCTCCCGGTCCACTTTCCGCCCATTACATGATGTCATCGTCACCACAGATGACGAGGAACACCATCTTGTACTGTTTGTGATGCTATCTTTCTGCCAGTTTACCATGCTTTTCTGTAAAAAAGCATACCAAATCTGCCAATTTACCAAATTCTGAAAGTCCATTTCTTTTTTTTTTTTACAGTCTTTGTACAGTGTTTTCCAGACTACCGGACAATCAGTTTGTTTTCCAGATAGTCAGGGAAAAAAACAGATAGGTGGCAATGCTGTTCACCACAGAACAGATGCTACTTAGGGCAAAGGTAGAGATTACAATGCTGCATGGAATCATGTAGCAGAGTTTTTCAGTCCATGAGGCAAAAACATGACTGGGACATAAATCAAGAAGCTCTAAATTAAATGTGATAATGCGGGTGGGACAGTTAATTGCATCAACAGTGATGTCATAAAGAAGGAGGGCATTTGACAATGTTAAGATTTCAGTCCAAGGCAGGGAGCTGCAATTCTTATTGTGCCCATTTAAAAAATTTAATCCAGCTAGAAGGTACAAAGGCTACTACAAAACAATGGAATGTTGAAACTGTTTTGCTCCAGTGATATCCTATCAGCTCCTGGCAGTTTCTGCAGAGATTAAGGCTCTGAGCTAGTAACAAGATGACTGCTGTAGTCCATGGTATGAGTTTGATTCCTTCTGCCTCCATTTATCTACTGTCAGATTCTAAGCACATCACTTAACAAGCAGTACTTCTGAGTTGCTCTGAAGTGGGACAGTTGTGTCCAGTAGGCTTATGTGGTTAACAAATGTAATCAGATGAAATTTTGATATATCAGTTCACATAAAGAAATTCAGTGCAGTGTGAACAAATGCTTCATAACTTTACAGTGCAATGTGAAAAGAGGCTTCTAAAATAAGAATAAAGATTAAGCTGTAAATTTTTAATAAATACTTACTTCAAATCACTGTTGTAAATAAGTTACAGACTAATTTTAATCATAGACAGACTTTTTACCCTTTTTAAAATATTAAGCATTTTATAAAAGCTGCTATAAGATTCTGAGTCCAAGATGGAAACGCACCAGACTAGCTATCTTTAGAATTAATTAGATAAGCTAAGAACGAAGACATCACATGATAGTACTTGTGAAGGTTCACAAGGACATAACGTACGTTTCTTTTTTTTTTTTTTGTAGAAATAATTAATTAAAATCAGCTTGTTCTCTCAAACTGGGATTTTAAAAGAAAACCAATTAATAATCAGACTGCACTTCTCCAAAATGCACAGTCCAGATCAAGATCATATGATTTAAGACCTTAGCCATTTTAACTCATATTAAGAGAGTTACTCCAAATTTAAAGATCAGGTAACTGTAATATATAAATGTAAAAGACTGCTCAAATGACTGTTATCAAAGTGTACAAATATGAACAAAAATAATATAGTCAACTGAGAACATGTACAGTTTCTACTTGCTTCCCTTATCTGTGTACAATCATATTTAAAGCTGTTACTGTGTTTTTCAAATAACATAACCTTCATCAATTCCATACCCTTGACAAGCACCATAAAACACTCAGTGCTGCCTATTCCTAATGACCTGTGAACTCCCAGGTTTCTTCTTACACTTCTCTCACTGCTGTTAATTGCCTGCCACTCCAGCTCTTACATCACATCTGTCTGTTAAATTGACTCTGTGCCATCACAAAAAGGCTACTTAAACTACACTATCGTCCTACTTTTCTGACTACTTTCAGACCATAAAACAGCTCCTGTGGTACAACATTTATTTTGGCAACATGATTAGTGAAAACCACAGTAAGCAAGAATGGGACTTGACAGGTAAATCAACTTAACACATTCAGTCACATACCCCTTTATGGTACAGTCTCATAGTCTTTTACTGTTTTTAATCAAATGAAGTAACTAACTAAGCAAACTGAAGGCAAACCTGTGATGTATACTTCACTACAAGAAATAATTAAAATATACAGGCAGTTACATAATTCTGCTTATTCCCTTAAGTCTGGTTGCATTTTTCACTGTTTTAATCAAATGAAGTAACAAACTAAGCAAACTGAAGGCAAACCTGTGATGTATACTTCACTACAAGAAATAATTAAAATATACAGGCATTTACATAATTCTGCTCATTCCCTTAAGTCTGGTTGCATTTTTTACTGTTTTAATCAAATGAAGTAACAAACTAAGCAAACTGAAGGCAAACCTGTGATGCACCTCTCACTACAATAAATAATTAAAACATACAGGCATTTATGCTCATTCCCGTGTGTATAGTTGCATTTATACAACCAAAGATCCTGCCTTGACACTGAGTAATGTCACACTGATGCCTTTCACTGAATCTAAACATACTTCAGGTACAGTGTTTACGTCATACATATCATTTAGGTTCATATGTTCATAGGTGTTTACTAGGCTAACGACCGCAAGGGCATTTTAAGCCTAGCCATGCATCTTAAATCTCTGACAAATTTTAGTACCCTTCATACGTGTAAGCAAGGGCTTGAAAGATTAAGAATTTACAAGCAGGGGCCTGGAAGATAACCATTTATAAGCTGCCTGTGCCTACTGAGAACTATGTGCCAAACCAGGGACGAATTTCCTGTTGTTTTTGCCACGCTGAGGAGTGGTGATTCATCACTGCGACACAGCAGAAATACCATGAGGCTCCAAGAGCAGAGTGTTTTTTTTTTTACATTTATTTCATTGAATTGCACTTCCTAACACTTACAGGTGTGCTATACAGCTATTCTACTACATTTTGCACTGTTATAATTTTTTACTGTTTCATTACATTTTTGTACTGCTTTATACTGTTTTAACTGAATTTTCATTTTCATTGCTAAGTAGTCTTTCATTACTGTAACTGGACTTTGGCTGAATTACCTAACTGTAAACTGCTGTTTTCATACTAAGAGTTGTATTTTCTGTTTGTAAGTGCTCTATCTGTGTTTTTTTGTGCATTTTCTAGGAGTTTTCTGTGTACTAGTCAAGTAACATAGTCTGGATACAGGACAGGTTTGTTGCATCCAGGCCTGGCTGTTTTACTTGCTAAGTTTCCTGGCAGCCATCTTATGCTGGTAAGGAATGGCCTGCCTTCTCTGTCAGTGAGAGTAACAGGGCTGCCTGACCTTCTCTAGCATGAGTGACTGGTAGAAAGTGCAGGGGCTACCAGGACTGGGTAGTAATCTGAGCTAGATTCTTCCATCTTTTCTAGTATTTAAACCCTGTGTTTGCTGGAGGCTGTGCTTGTTTTTACCAGGCTGAGGAGTGTAGCAACTGTCGCATGTACATGGACAACCCTCTCTTACTACCACCTAGGAACACAACTTGTGAGAGATGGAATTACATTAAAAACCTAGAGTCTATGCTGTCTCCCTCACATGCTAGTACACCTGGCAGTGAAAAGGCTGTCTGCAGAAACACCACACCTCAGACATCTCCCACACCAACACAACACATACCCACATATCCAGAGGTTCTTAAATAAAACACACCTAAACAAAACAGACAAAACACACGCAAACTCCACAGCCTACCACACCACACACAGTCCACACACCTGTGTCTCACAGTCATCAAGGCTTAACCTTAAACCCAATATATTACTCATAGGAGACTCCATTGTGAGACACATAGATGTGCCCCTCACCAGGCTGTATAAGGAGAAAGTCACGGTAAGTTGTTTGTCAGGTGCCAGAATCTGTCACATTACCCATGCACTCTAGCTCTCAACAAGTACTGCTATGACTCTGTCACAGTATATGTTGGCGTGAATGACTTGAGATGTACCTCTCTGGACTATATGAAAAGAGACATGATCGAGCTCACCGAATATGTGTTCCAGGCAGATATGTCACTAGCCTTAAGCAGCATTCTACCGTTACCCAGAATTATGCCTCAATACAAACAAAAAATGGTTGACTTTAACAATTAGCTTAGTTTCTGGTGTCATTCTGAGGGGATCCAGTACCTGTTGGCCTGGGAAGACATGACTGACAGACCACGATGCTTTGCCAAAGATGGCCTGCATCTGTCTCCCTTGGGCTTCAGGCTCCTGGCAAAGGATCTTGCCAACCCCATCATGTCTCTTTTAGGAAATGTCTTGAGGTCAAAACTACCAACATGAGAATCTCATCTAAATGCAATTTAAAAGTCAAACTGCTGAAGGCTAGGAGTCTCAACATGAAACTTCACTCATTGTAAGCATTCTTAACCCTGGAAGATGCTGACATTTGTGCAGTCACAGAAACCTGATTCAAAGGTACGGACAGCACCCCCAGCCTTACCTGGTTAATCATCCTATCATACATACAGACCCCAAACTGAGGGCAGCAAAGCCAAAGGTGGTGGTCTTTCATTATATATTAAAGATATACCCACATCCAAATTGGTCAAACAGTATAATGCACAGGAGATGCTCCAGGTGCAGTTTATGGTTGACAAGACCCCTATTCAAATCACAGTTAGCTACAAGCCACCAACGTTGACTCACGATGTCCATGCCACCTATCTGCACCTCCTCAAATCTATTAAGATTCAACCCTATACCCTGATCCTGGATGATTTTAACTCCCCAACTATTGATTGGAAGAACTACTTGAGCCAGAACACAAATGCTCAAAGATTCCTTGACTTTGTCAATGCCAGTGCCTTGGACCAGCTGGTTAACACTCCCACAAGAGGTGACAACATCTTGGACTTGGTACTAACCAACACAGGAAACCACTGCCACATCCCCACAGTGTCATAATCCCTGGTAAGATCAGACCACAAAGCAGTCACCTTCAAAGTCACCATCTCCCTTACCCCCCCCCCCCCCCCAGCTAGGGTTAAACAAAAAAACTTTTCCAAAGCTGATTACAACCTCCTGAGGGAAGGTCTCAACAGCTGCACAGCCCCCTCCTCAAGAGTAGGAACTGGCACTAATGTCCAAACCTACACCAAAGTACTATATGACCACTTACATAAATGCATGGATTCAGCAATATCCGACAGGACAAAATCCTCCTCCTCAAGGAAGAGTGAATCAGTCTGGTGGACATCTGCTACAAATAAATGCAACAACAAAAGGAAAAAAATTCCTGTCCAGGACCAAGAAGGAAGAGGTGCCAAACTGGAAGCAATCTCTCCTTGGCATAAACAGTCAAATAAGGGTATTAGTGAAGTCCTCCAAAGCCACATCTACTAAAGACAATCATAAGGCCTTCTTCACATACATCCGCAATCTAAGGGGAAACATCCAAATCTGCCCAGAATTGATGGCCAAAGACACCACTTACAAAAATGCCGTGGATATAGCCAACCTGCTGGCAGACAGGTTTACTGAAAACTTCACCCCTCTGTCCTCCCCATCAGTAATCCAGGATATCCCCAGCACCTGCCCCCCACTCTTTATCTCTAGGGAAGAAGTCATTATCACCCTCAAAAAGGCTAAAAACACAGCTTGCATGGGACCTGATAACATTCCAGGCTGCATCCTGCATCAACTCAGGCAGGAACTGGCAGCACCATTAGGTACCCTATTCAATCTAAACCTGAGTACCAGTTTCGTCCCAGCCGAGTGGAGGATGGCCACTGTCATCCCTCTCTGCACAAAAGTGGAGCATCCACCAATTCAGGCAATTATAGACCCATCAGCCTAACTAGCCTGATTTGCAAGGCTATGGAACTCATTATCATGCACCACATTAACTAGGACATCAGCAACATCCAAACACTTGATCCCACACAGTCTGGTTTTGTCAAGGGGAGATCATGCCTGTTAAATATGGCAGACTTATTTGAGTCAGTAACCAAAGCCATGGATGAGAGGAAGACGGTGCATGCCGCCTACCTTGACTTGACCAAGGCCTTCAACACTATTCCCCACTCAGGCATAATAGAAAAACTATCTCAGCTTAGTGTAAATCCATATGTGACCAGATGGGTAGCTAACTGGCTCACTGATGTAACTCAGTCAAAATAGGGGAAGCTACCTCAAGTACTAGACCAGTAAAGAGCGGCATACCCCAAGGATCAGTGTTGGGGCCCCTGCTGTTTGGGATATATTTCTCTGAGGTGCAAGCCAAAACCAGAGGTCTGTGGCTGACCAAGTCTACAGATGACTGCAAGCTGGGTGCTCTCAATAACTCCCCTAGTGATGTAGACATACTACAAGAGGGTCTTACCCAGACAAATGACTGGTGCCAGAAACACGACCTGAAACTAAACAACAAAAAAATGCGTCATCATCCCCATTGGGGAGAGTAACGTCTCCACAAATTATCACATTAATAACGTCTTAAGCCCACAAGCAGTTGGGAGGGACCTGGGCACCCAAGCTGACAGCAATCTAACTTTTGACCACCATGTTGCCTCCATTGTACGTAGAGCTTTCTACATGGCTCACCTCATTAGTAAGGGGATTTCTTTCAGGAACAAGAAGTCATAACTTCCCTGTATTCCTCCCTTATCAGGCCCATTATTGAGTACAATGCCCACTCCTTCTGGTATATACCTTGTGAAGCACATGCAGCAGCTAGAGAGAACACAAAGGTTTCTGACAGGAGAATCCAGGGCTTCAAAAATCTATCCTACATGGATAGGCTAAAAGCCCTGTCCCTCTACTCTGTCTCATACAGACTCCTCAGAGATGATCTATATCTGGCATACAGAGCAATGCCTCACCCCACCTTGATGAAATTGCTGCACATCCACAAGCCAAACTCCACTCGCGTGACCCGCATGCAAAACCTCAACTTGGTCTGCAATATCAGTAGTACTTGTTGGTGGGACAGATTTGTCTCCCACAGACTCCCCCATATGTGGAACAGACTCCCTCTCCACATCAAGCAGAGTACTTCATTATCCCTCTTTAAGCGGAACCTGGATGGGAAATAGAAAATACACCCCTGGGATTCCTCCTGTGTCTCTACTGGACAGGAGCATTGGGTGCTGACCTGTGGGAACATGGGCTAATTTAACGGCTAGGCTTATAAGGGTCTCAGGGCCAGTAGCTTAGTAACCTGGTATGATACTATGGTTGTCTAAGTTATACTTGAATTGGGTTAGGGAGAAACTCTGCTTCACATGGATGGGGAGCTTGTTTCAGAGAAGGGGTAGTCTCTGGGATACATACCTGTCTCTCCAGCAGGTGCTATTTATATCACAATCAAGGTTTTTCTTTAGATCAGGTAAGTCTGGTGCTGTCTGTTTTGTGGACATGCAGGTTTGTCAGGGTTCAGTCTGATAATGCCTTGTATGCCAGGCATAAATCTCCCCTCAACAGCATATAGGAGACAGAATGCAAGAATCGGGCCTTGAGGTGGTCTGGAACAACTACAGGAATTAAATGATTTTAATGGTATTGTGTGTAGTAGTGATGGCTTCACCATTT
>NC_056741.1:641700437-641772937 GCF_019279795.1 Protopterus annectens | reverse complement strand
GTACTCACTTTCCTCACTTATCTAGAGGAAAATTATTTTTTATTCAGGCATGTCCAAGGGTCAGCTCCCAGTGTTCTCTCCTGTCTAGCTGATGAATCTGGGCATCTTGAGGCAATGTAGAAATTGCCTCATGTACACAGACAACCCTCTCCTCCTACCACCCAACACTACAACCTGTGAGAGATGCACTTATCTAGCCAAACTGGAGGTAAAGCTCTCTCCAACCAAGACTGAACTTGACAGTCATGAGAAGAAGATAACATTTGCAACACACCACACTCATCACATAGTCTCACTAAATTTACACCACCAAAATCCACACATAGTAACACAAAAACATTTGCGGAGGCTCTCAATAATAATATATCTAAGCAATAGAGACCTCCAAAGCAGAAACGCAAGCAACTCCATCCCCCAACACAACCCAAATGACACATAGCCCACAGACTCAGTGTGCCACTCAACCACAGCCAATAAGGCAAAACAACGTACCCAACACATAGGTGACTCTATAGTCAGGCACACTGATGTCCCACTCACCAGGCTAAACAAGGAGAAGGTTACTGTCAGCTGCCTGTCAGGTGCCAGGATCCGCCACATAATCCACGCACTCAGGTCACTCCACAACAAGTACAAATATGACTCTGTCATTGTCAATGTTGGCGTGAATGACCTGAGATGTACCTCCCTGGACTACATGAAAAGAGACATGGAAGAGCTCTCCAGTCTTGCAGCCCGAGCAGGTATGACCCTAGCCCTGAGTAGCATTCTGCCATCACCCAGAATGATACCGGAGTACAAGGACAAAATGATTGACTTCAACAATTTGCTAAGCTTCTGGTGTCATTCTAAAGGGATCCAGTATCTGTCTGCTTGGGATGACATGGTCGACAGACCACAATACTTTGCCACAAATGGCCAGCACCTGTCACCCCTGGGATTCCGGATACTGGCTAAGGCTCTTGCTGCTCCTATAGTGCCTTTTTTAGGCAAGGTTCAAATAACAAATTCACCACCGTAACAGGAACAGGCAAGCAAAAAATGAGGGTAATGCTACTCAATGCTAGAAGTCTAAATCTCAAAATGCACTCACTCGAGGCACTCCTTAAAATGGAGAACATCGATATCTGTGCAGTGACTGAGACTTGGTTCAAGGCTCCAGAGAGCACCCCTGCACTACCAGGCTATAACTCATACCACACGTTTTGGCCATGTAACCTGGTCCGAAACACCAAAGATGGAGGTGTGTCCATATTCATTAAGGATAACCACACCTCCAGGCTAGTTGCTCAGCATAATGCATCCAAGGTTACCCAAGTGCAACTAACTCTGGGCAAAACTGCAATCCAAATTGTAGCTTGCTACAGATCCCACATCATGCCCCAGAATTCCCACTCATCTTTTCTAGACTGGAAAATATTAGAGTTCAACCAAACACCCTAATAATGGGCGATTTCAACTACCCCACCATTAACTGGGAAAACTACTTGTGTACTAACTCCTTAGCTCAACGCTTTCTGGAATTCATAAACTCCAAAGCCCTGGATCAACTTATCCACACACCCAACAGGAGCAACAATATCCTAGACCTAGTCATTACCAACATGAGTGACCGGTGTTCCACACCTGAAGTCATCTCCTCGTTGGTCCGATCCGACCATAAGCTAATCACCCTTGATAGCCACATCCCGCCCCCACCCCCCATAAAGGAAACCACGGTAAAAAATTTCTCCAAAGCCAACTTCATTCTTCTTAAGACAGAAGTGGTGAACTTCATGACATCCATGCAGATGGACAATACAGTTACAACTGCTGAATCCTATAGAAATGCACTCTATCAGCACTTACACGAGTGCATGGATCGTGCTATCCCAAACAGAACCAAGATGCTATCCTCCAAAAAAAGGAAGCCAATCTGGTGGTCCCCTTCCATAAACAAACTGTACAACAGAAGGAAGAAACTGTTGCAAAAGAGAGTAAAATCCCATGATTGGAGGAGCTCCCTGGTCAGCCTCAGTAAGAAGGTGAGATCCCTTATAAGATCCTCCAAAGCTAGCTACAAAAACAAAATCGCGACTAATTCTAAGGACAACCACAAAGCATTCTATAGCTATGTCAAGAATCTTGATGGCAACACCCAGATCTGCTCTGAGTTACAGCACAACAGCACAAAAAATACAGAACCAACTGATATTGCCAACATCCTGGCGGATAGGTTCAGTGCTAACTTTACCCCCCCCCCCTAAAGGGTCCATATCTATACAGGAAGAATGCAGAGTCCCTGTAATTACAACTACGCAGGTAAAAGCTGCACTCTCTAAAGCCAAAAACACAGCATCCATGGGACCGAACAACATCCCAGGCTGCATTTTACATGAACTTCAGAATGAACTGGCTCCCCACTTAAGCAGCATGTACAATAATAGCCTCGCATCAGGCTTTTTGCCCACTGAATGGCGCACAGCAACAGTTATCCCACTCCACAAAGGGGGAGCCACCACTGATCCCGGGAACTATCTACGTATTTGCTGACGAGCCTGGTCTGCAAGGCCATAGAACGTATCATCATGGAACTCATAAACAAAGACACTGGTAACCTCCAAACTCTGAATCCCACCCAGTTCGGGTTTGTGAAAGGCAGATCCTGCCTCCTGAACCTGATCGACTTCTTTGAGGCAGTCATCAAAGCCGTAGATGGGGGTAAGGTGGTTCACACAACCTATCTTGACCTCGCCAAGGCTTTCAACACCATCTCCCATTCTGGAATTATAGCTAAACTCACTAAACTAGGTATAAATCTCTATGTCACAAGATGGGTTGTCAACTGGCTCACTGACAGAACCCACACTGTAAAAGTTGCAGACTCCAAATCTGACCTCAAAGCAGTGACAAGTGGAGTACACAAGGTTCCATCCTGGGATTTCTCCTGTTTGGTATCTACTTCTCTGAAGTACAGGCTAACACAGAAGGCCTCTGTCTAATGAAGTTCGCAGATGACTGCACACTAAGAGCCATAGTCAAGTCCCCAAATGATGTGGACATCCTACAGAAGGGCCTCGCTAAAACACATACCTGGTGTCAGAGCCATGGCCTCAAGCTCAATGCCAAAAAGTGCAGTGCCATCCCCTTTGGTAAAAACTCTGTACCCATGAACTACTACATAGGCAGCAATCTACTTAACACCGAATGTGTGATAAGAGACCTTGGGACCCAGGTGAACATTAGTCTTTCCTTTGATAGTCACATCACCACAGTAGTCAGGAAGTCCTTCTACGTGGCACACCTCATCATAAAAGGGTTCTCATCTGGAAAAAAGAGGTCATTGTTCCCCTCTAATCAACACTCATTAGACCCATTATAGAGTACAATGCCCCTTTTGGAATGTACCTCACAAGACATCTGCAGCAGCTGGAAAGGCCACAGAAGTACCTCGCAAAGAGGATTACTGGCCTCAAACAAATGCCCTACACTGACCACCTCAAAAAAACTCCAGCTTTACTCCATAGCACATTGCCTACTCTGAGGTGATCTCTGCCTAACATATAAAGCTATGTCAAACCCAGAGCTTTTGGACATGCTACACCTAAAGAAATCCCAATCCTTCCGAGCTACACACTCTAGGGACCTAAACCTTGTCATCACAATAAACAGGACATGCTGGAGGGATAGATTCCTGTCCCAGAGACTTCCCATACTCTGGAACAGGCTACCCATCTATGTCAAGCAAAGTTCTTCATTAGCACACTTCAAGAAAAATCTTGAGGAGTGGATGGGAAATAGGAAATGCACCTTGGGGATCACTTCTGTGTCTCTGCTTGACAGTGGCAAAGGAAAATAACTTTTGTGGGTGGCGTAAGCCAGGGAACCTTGTTGGCTAGGCTTACATAAGCCCTTGGGCTGATAGCCTAGTACCTACCTATGAACCTATGAGTATAGCAGTCCAAAAAAGCATAGTGCAGCAAATGCAGCTGTATCTTCATGTGATTATTATTTGAATCAAATGTACATATCGCATGGTCCACAGTGTCTCAATACTACAGGGTTTTTGGTACACATGTGGGTTCTCTGAATTAATGAAGTAATCAAAGCTGCATTGGGAAGACTGAAAGAATGAGGTACTGCTGCATCAAAAATGACAACTTTACTACTGAGTATACTAAAGTAAATCTGCAAAGCTAACAAAACCAAAAGTGCTTGTTGCCATGCTGCTGTTCTGATGCACATTTCAAAATTTTTAGCACTGCCCTTATTTGTTGGCAGACCATAAAAATCTTTTATTCATTTTCTGGCTGTCCTACTTCACCAATGTTTTGTGTATGCACATGCACTTAGGCAAACAAAATGGAAGTATTATCCACTTTGTGCAACTGAAGAAATTGCATCTGTCATGCCTGGAGAATGAAGTATTTTCTTGTGCTTGATACAAACCATGGATGGAAAATAAGGCTTGATGAGGAAAATACAAGTTGTTACTTTTTAATCTGCCTTTGGAAAGGTACAGATTTTTAAGACCTCCATTCAGTATTTAATCAGCATCCCAAGTATTTAAAATGTGTTGCCCAGATGGTATTAATATAGCTGATTATATACTATTATGGGTCAAGTTCAGATAAGAGCATGAAGAGAGACCTACTAAGTTAATGAACAGATATAATTTAAAGCTGAATACAAATGTAAAAACTCAAGTTATATAGCTTGAATAAACAAGTGATGTCTCAAGGCTGGCAAATAGACTGAATTTAAGAGATTTTTTTGCATGAACTATCATTGTTCATTCTGAACATGACTGATGCAATTTTGCCAATAAAGAAATTACTGGAACATGAAGTAGAGTTATACAGGAGCACAGAACAAGAAAAGAGCATCTCAAACACAAATGTTTAGTAAATGCAGCAACCAAAGTGAAGTATTCTGATGTGAATAAGTCAGTCACATTGCAAGCCTATGCCAGTCAGAGCAGTATGAGTGCAACCAGTATTCAAGAAGGCAAACCACTTGCTAATGGATCCAGAGCATTTAGTGAATTCCAGAGAAGGTATATTATATTAGATTATTTTCTAGTAACGTATACCTTCTAGTAGAGAAGGTATACTCTACTAGAAAATAATGTTTTAGACACTGTACGTACCTTCCCCTATGTTTGATCAACTCATCAAATAACGAGCCATGTTTTGTTGATTTTCCAAAATTAAGAAGCATAACTCAAAAAAGCAGAAAAATATATTTATTGCAGGGGACAAACCCTCCTCCACACATGTGGTGACAGCACCAAAACTCTCTTAACTTGTACATCCCTACTCCATTATCTCACTACAGTAGAAAAAGTGGGGAAAAAAACACACTGCAGTGTACCTCTGCCTTTCACCAGACAAGTCAGTACAGTTTTGTCAAAACTGTGACAAATCAAAATCAAAGAAAAGCCACTTGATGGAGAAGGTATCAATGGAGTACAGGTATGCCATGATATAAAGATGTGAGAAGTTCTACAAACATCTTTAATGGAAATGGATGGGTCTGAAACAGTCCATCCACTGCAGTGTACACTTAAGAAGCATCTATGCAAGACAGTAATAAATTCCGAATTTCAACTTAGTTGTGAAGTATGAACCATGAAAAGAAGTACAAAAGTACATATCTATCAGATATGCCACGCTATTTGTATCTACCAGAGAAACAAGAGGATTTGCCTGCACAGGAGCTAGAAATGTACTGGATAATTCCACAATTGTCTGACAGAAAATAAAAGTTACGGAATTTCATTAATTTACTTAAAATGATCTGGAGACAGGAATGCTTTGAGAAATGACAAACAAAACAGCAGGCCAGAATATGAATCCACAATGAGAAAAGAAATTATGCCACTCTCATTTTACGAAATCAGCTGAATTCAAGGACTGAAGTTTAAAGCTAATAAACATGAAACAGGGTGGCAATAATAGTTTTGTGCTTCACATCTGCATAAGGGTAATCTGTGAACAGTGGCACTGCATGAACAAGTAGTTTCAGAGCTTCTCATGCTAGTGCCAAAATGCCAGCAGTAGTCTCTCACGGATGAAATGGAGTAAAATGAGTTGAAATAGCGTAGCTTTCTGTGGAGAAATCTGTATATATGTAGAGCCATGAATGTTATCAGGCATTTTTGACAGGCAGCTGTGGGATCGACCTTTTGCTGTACTCTTGAGACTTTCTCCAAGAAGCTTTGTTGAACACCACTAGTCTACTGCATACCCACATTATTTTATGGTTTTTCCTATTCCTTGTAAAAGATGTCCTTATATGGACATCCTGTTTTCACTTTTATAAGATTGGAAAAAGGGAAGATAAGAAAGCTGAAAATAGGACAGAAATAAGACAAGGGACATGCAGAAGGAACACATTAAGAGGACTGTGCAAGAGGAGATGGAAGAGAAGGGGCACTATGTTTTGTGGGGGATAAGCCTCCATTTTCCATTTTTTTTAAAGAAGGTAGCCATTCCCCTTCATAGGAAATTAATTATTCTTTCTGTGATGAACCTGGTGTGAAGGCGCAGTGGTGTGGAGAAAGAGGCCTCCAGTGGTTCGATGGTCTGAGCCGAAAGTTGTCAGCGAATCTTGCACCCACTTTTGGAGAGACTCTATAGCCCTCTCAACCATGCCCTTAAGATCTTGGTTTTCACAGCGTACCAGGTAGGAACCCCACCTTTAAAGATATCCCCAGGTGAGCAGAGGAGGTGTAAGCTGCCTCAAGCAAAGAGAATAGAAAAAAATATATATTTATATAAAGAGACAGTGAAATGGAGACAAAGAAATTAACTCCTAAGTGTTCTGAAGACATTCCTTTTTATTTAATAACAGGAAATTAACCATTTATTCATTTAATCAAAAAATTTTTTAAGCAATGTTACAAATTTTGCATTTATTAGTGCAGTGACAGGATTCTGGCAAATATTTCTTCATAGTATTTGCTATTACGGCTTCTTCTGCGATATGAATTAATAACTGCATTATTTTGTGGAAAGAGATGTCATAAGTTATAAACAATGTGCAATGAACTACTGCTACAATAAATAATGACAACTAATGTTTCAGAGACAGGTAATGTTTTCACTATCCACTAGTCATTACTGATATACTACAATTCATTCCAATTCAGTAGTTCAGTACAACTGAACTGAAGGCACTCCCCGCACTCCAGCTGAGAATCGAACGGGAGAACCTCTTGCTGTGAGGCAACAACGCTACCGCTGCACCACCACGGCATCCTTCTGGTGTTGAGATAAGTGACCTAACTTAATTATTGTGCCACTCTTAGTAGCTGTTGTGATGTAACAGATGAGACAGATGCAGGAAAGAAAGGCAAACATAATTTTTAAATTATGTTTTTTTTTCTGTATGTGAAGTATTTAGTCTTGGATTACAGGGAAGGAAAACACTTTTTGAAAAGAAAAACTTTACTTTTAGGCTGAGTTGTCCTTTAAAGAAATGCCAACTGTTCAGGAGCGGCCTTAGGTCAACTGATGTCCTAGGCAAAAGGGCTCCACGGCACCCCTTACTACACTACCCAGTGCTCCCATCTTGGTCTACTTACACCAAATAAATGCTGGAAAAGCGCCTCTACTAGAGCAGTGCCCTAGGCGACCGCCTAGTTGGCCTATGCCTAAGGCCGGCTATGCATCTGTTTGTTAATGTACTGCTCTTAGGTTGTTTTAACAGTATTCTAATATTTCCTAACCTCTTCTGGTACTGCAAAAGATGTTCTGAGTTTGCCAAAGTTCTCCCAAATCTGCCAAAATATTTCTAACTTTTGCAATTTTTTTTCTGTGTTGTTGTTCTCTTACATCATGTACTTTTTCTGTATTTTGTTGAACACTTCTCAGGGTTAGTGAACTTAATTTCAAGGTTTCCTGATAGTGCAGGAATACTGAATTTCGTTGTAAAGTATGTGTTACTACATTTGAGCTCAAAGCCAGTTAGTTTTACATTAACTCATTACAATCGAGTACACCACCAGGCATTTCTGCAGTTAACTCCTACTAACGCCTCCAGGTGTCAAATATTGCTGATTCATATTTGCATTAATAAACCCAGAACCGTGCTACATGCAAGGTATTAGAAAATTGCACCTTAAAGCATATCTGATGGCAAACACAATTGTATTGATAGCTGACCTTTGTCTAATGCAGCTAGAGAGGTATTGAATATTATTTATATACTGTTTATTTGTATTGCAATAATTTTCATATTTCTCTAAACATCTCAGCATTCATATAACACAGACAGAACTGCATAACCTCATGTGAAAGCTCACAGCTGTGTGAAGAAAATCCTGCTGGCAGTATGAGTCTTGCTTGAATACGCATTGAGCTAGCATAACCGATTTATACAACATTACAAAATTAATATTCACTGCCTTTTTACGGCTTATAAAATCCAGTTAAAAGCATCAAACTGAATGCATGCCACCAATGTAAAGATTAATTTATCCTGAATAGTTAGTAACATGTACAGTTCTAGAGATATGAATATTTGTTTGAACTGTAAGGTGATAACTTCATCTTTTTAAAGGCTCACGCTATACCCACTGGCAGTTAAAGGTACAACACTCAAAAGTGCTGTACTGGAGAGAATAAGTTAAGAGGGTTCTTTTGCACTCTGGTGGAAACAGAATTTAACCCATCCATGTTGGAAACTGCTGGTGGAAAGATTATTGTGTTTGGCCTGAGGGATTAACTGTGTAAAAGTCTTTCATCCTGCTGGCAAAAGTCTCATGTTTGAGCACTGAACAAATGCAGTTCCCCGTGTCTTGTATATAAGCAAATATCTCCAGTTTAAAATCTTCATTGACAAGTACGTTTGGTACTGATCATAGACTCTCTCTGTGAATAACAACCATCTAACCAAGGTGAATTACGGAACACGGGAATAATATGGCTAGGCTTGTAAAGGTCCTAGGGCCATTAGCCTAATAACCTTCTATGACCTTGTTAACCCATAGGCAGTTACTACTCTTGCAGAATGAGCCTTGCTGCTAATTGAACTTTGATTGTTGTAAAACTGGAGCCATTTTTGGAAGAGATCTGACAAAAGTCCAGAATAGATGGAAGAGGTGTTGAAAAGGATCTAATCCCTTAGAAGATGCCCAAACAGTAAATCTTTTCTACTTGCTAAGGTAAAATTTTCTAGTATTTGACCTTTGTGAAACAATTAAGATTTGAATCACCAAAGCGAAAAGCCTGGCATCTCTGGCCACCATTAGAATTGGAGGAACCCATGCAGTTAGTTTTAAGGCCTTCAGATCTGGGTAAGGCTGCCTGGATGGGTAACACAGATCATATGGGTGACAGCCCAGCATTCTGGGAAGATGTACAAGATGAAGTCAAAGGAAGGAGAACCAAATTTGCCAGGGCCAAAAGGGGGCAATGAACCTTCTGGCTTTCTGAATACATTTCATTATCAAGGGTATGCAGGAAATGTCTACTGAACACCCAGTGGCCAATTGTGGGTTAAAGCATCCTTCGGTGACTGACGTGTGATGGGGTCAGGATTTAGAAATGCTACATTTGTTGTTTAGATATGAAGCAAAAAGACTGCAGCAAGGTTGGCCTCAGTGACTGAATATTTCCATCACCACTGTCTAGATGAGGGACCACTAGTGAAGCAGAAGAGTCCCTGTAAAGTGAGTTGGAATATGAAAGTGATGTGAAGACATTGCCCACTGCCACACAGTCATGGCTTCCTGGCAAAGTGGATATGATCGGGTTCCTCTTTGCTTGTTGATATACCAAACTACCTCAATGTTGTCTGTCTGTATGAAGATCACACCCTTAGGAAGGAGGTCTTGAAAAGCCAGCAATTCAAGGAGGACTGCTTTCATCTCCAAGGTACTGATGGGAAGACTGGCCTCCATGGGTGACCATGAACCTTGAACTGTCTTCCTTTTGAAATGCCCCACTGCACCCCAAAACCAAGGAGGGAAGCGTCGTATTTACTGTAGCCATAAGAGTGGTAGAAAAAAATAGTCTACCATCCAAAACTGCTGGGGAGGTCAACCACCAGCTAATATGTATCCTGCAGATGGGTGTCAGAAGGATTTGATCATGTAAAGGATGTGATATTAGGGACCATTGAACTGACAGGGTCCACTGAAAAACTCTGTGAGTTTGATGATTTGGTTAATCATGTTCAGATGGCATCCAGTGAACTCCATCTATTGTGTGGGTGTCAACTGACATTTTTGTTTGGTTGAATGTAATCCATAAGTGCTGCAGAAGACGGAGCAAGAAGTCCCATTGTTAAACCAGAAAATCCTTGGTTGGAGAGTTGAGGAGCCAGCTGTGTAGATATGGGAACACCTGGCACCCTAGCAGACTGAGATATGCTGTTACCACTGCCATGCATTTGATAAACACTCTTGGGTTAGTGGTGGGAACAAAGGGCAGTGCCCTAAACTGAAAATAACTGGCTCCCAGCCAGAAATGTACAAATCTCCTGGACTGCTTCTCTATCTTGAAATGATAGTAGGCATCCTGGAGGTCTATGGAGCACATCCAGTAATTCTTTTTCAGGAGAGGGAGAATGGACTGAACCGTGATCATCCAGAACTTTGTTTCACAAACTGACTGAGGTGGCTTAAACCGAGGATCCTAACTGGTCTTGTGGGACCTGCTGGATGATATTTTTTTCTAGGAGCTTTTTTATTTTTGCTGCTGCAGGTCCCATCTGACTGGGTGGTACACTGGGAACCCTTCTCTTTTTTTCTGAGGCGGGAAAACAAAGGAAATGTTATAGCCTTTACTGATTTATCCTCAGCACCAATACATCTTGTGTAATGGCTTGCCGGGCTTGTGGGTGCAGGAATAAGCACCCCCAACTATCTACAGAATGTGGCAGTTGGGCAACCCCTCAGGAGCACTGACAGGATTTCTCAGTGAAAGGACTGCAAAATCCTTGATTCTGCGCCCTGCCTCTGCCTCTAGGGTGATGTCTGTTAAAACTACCCACCTTCTCTGCCTCAAGAAGGATGTCTGCAGGAGTGTCTTGGTTAAAAACCTGATCTTTTCTGAACTACATCTTCTTTTCCTTCATCTGGTTCCTAGCAATGGTTCTCTAAGGGGCGAAAAAGCGGATTCCCAAAGGCAGACAGGGTTTTACCCACTTGTTTGCTCCTGCTGAGTGTCCCCTTAATCTTGGATCACAGAAGTGTCAAAAGGAGTTTTAAGGAAGGACATCTTAAAGTCTTCTGCAGAGTCAAATATTCATATCCAGGCATGTGGCATGTTGGCACATGTATATGCCAGTGCCTGCTGCTCTGGCTGTACCATTAGCTGCATCAGAGAGCAGACACATGGATATGTTGCACATTGTACGGTACACAACTGGGACTCCATTTTCTGGATGTCATCTGGTAAGTTACTGTAGAGGGACTTGGTAAGCTCCCTGGTAGGTCCCTCTGGAAACATGTTATATAAGCAAAATAGATCAGTGTTGTAAGTGCAAAAGTCACTGACACATACGTCCACTTCCCAAACCTGTTCAAAGCCACTGACTCTCTGTCATGGGGAGGGACAGATGTGTTCTCTTATGACAGCTCTTTCTTAGTGGCTGCCGCTACGCTACAGCCATCGCATCTACTGGGGTGGCAGGTTTGAAATTAGACTGGGAATATGCATGGTGAGTATCCCTGAGGCTATAAGAGGCTAACTGTCCCAGTCTATCAAGACGTAGAAGCTCAGATGTAGAATCCAAAAGGGGCCAGGACAAAGCTGAGCATGGCAGAGAACCTTCTCTTCGCCTGGAGAGAGCCCTTTTGAAAGCCTTGAATGTCTAGGACACAAGAGAAGCCAAAGAAGAAATCCTCCAATCTGAAAACTAGAAAAGAGGATCACCTTCTGCTCCAATCTGCTCCCAGCCTAGAGGCCAGTAACTGAACCAATTTATTGAGCGGCAACGCATCAAGAAAGAGAGAGAGATGAGCAGTGAAATATTCAAGTTCTGAATAAGATAAAGTCAGAATATGATATACTAGGGTGTGAACCACACTGATTGGGGTGTGACCATCACTATTCCCAGCCCATACATCCATATAGGGCTGATGACTATTGCAATGAAAACTTTGGAAAAGTTTTATATAACAACAGGACATGCATAATGACAAATCATAGTCCAACACAGTTCCATTTTTTTTAATTTTTGATATTAGTACAGACCATTCTTCATGCACTTCTATATATTTTTTTAATTTCTGTTTTTTATTTTTCTAAAGAAATGTTCATCTTCTTTGAATGTGATATTACAATGCTTTCAAAACGGTTCAGGTAAAGTGAAACAGATTCATGTAGCAGTAATGGGGGGGGGGGTCACAGAGCAATTTCTACAACAATAAAACCTTGGCTCTAGTTGACTGTAACTGTTGAAGTGACACCCCAACCCCATGTGCAAAAATGGGAAAAAGGGATTGTGGGTGGATGGATGTCACAGAACTCTTTATTTTACATTTGTGTGACATGATGATTGTCCCTTGTAATAGGAATTGTGCAGGGGAAATAAGGTGGGATGGGATCATAACAGTATCAGACAGTTAGGAGTGGTTTTAGACAATCTTATACATGCATAAAGACCAAACACAAGGTATAGCACACTCATGCAAAAGCACAGCTCACCCAATAGCAAGCTAAATGTATATTTACCTATAAAAAGGAATACACATATGCAATGCAATGCAATTCACAGATCTCAGTGCAGCTAAGTCTCATTTGCATAAAAACATCTCACATCATCTCCCTCTTATGCTAACCACAGTCTGCCATTTTAAGCTGTACCTGGCTCTGTGCTCTTTTGCAAAAGTCCAAGAAAAACACAAATTAACTAAAACCATTTAGCAAAAACAGGAATAAACAGAAATTGATCAAAAGGACAGTTATCAGTATACTTTAGTCTAAGCGGTTTAACGTTAGCCTGATTCTACTGGCAAGACATGACACTTTAGAACATCTGTCAGACTAGCAATGAAATGCTTAAGGATTTGTAATGCACCATTTTCAGCACTGTCTACAGATGTGTAATGTGTCATTTTCAGCACTGTCTACACGTGACAATGGTCTTTTCTAATGGGTAATGCCCAGGATCATGCTACATGGCACCTTAATTTTATGAAGTAATGATATGCATGCGGTATCATTTCATAGACTGACTACCACAGCCACACAGCAAAAACACACAAGTATAAATGTTACTATTGCACTGGAAGACTTCAAACCACAGGCAGAACTGAGAGGAAAACTGAAACTCACAACTCAAAATGAATGCCTCGATGCCCTTATCACACTTTTCCTTTATTTTTCTAATACACTGGCATGCATGATCTATAATTCATTAAAGTATCATATAAGGGAGGCAGGTGTAATTTTGTCACAATAGTGATTACAGGTTTTAAAATGCTGCAGCAGCAGGGAACAAGACACAGGACAGACAACTTCAGTCCGGAGGTGAATCACATCCTCATGGACGCTCTGAAGAGATATGGAAAATGTCTTTTTGAAAAAGGAAGGCCAAAATACTCCAAGAGAGCTAAGGCATGGAATCAAGTACTATCTAACATTACTGTTGAAGGGAGAAGGAATCAGAACTTGGCACTCAAGGATGAGATACTGGCTTCCTAGGTGGATAGATATGTAAAACCCTTTCAAAAACGGCTAGACTTGAAGATGGTTCGAAAGGGGAGGATCCAAAGGCAAGCAAAAATGTCTGACAAATGAACTTTGACAGAGGAGATAGAAAAGCTACAGGACAGTAACTCACGCAAATAATCAAACCAGAGGCTGACAGACAGTTAAAGGATCCTGGTTAATGGAATGGCACCAATATGAAAATATTTTCTACTTATATATATAATTTATGATTTTTTGGTAGTATTTTTTTTTTTTTTTTTTTTTTAGCATCCTTCAATACCTGTTGCACATCCTCAGAAAAAAGTTGCCTAAACGGTATAAAATTCTATCGTCTAGGTAGTCAAAGAGCTTTCAGGCTGGGGTGCATCAAACAACCCTTCATCTTGTGTGAGTAAATCCAGTCTGTGAGGAAGCCCATGGCAACTGTCCTTGGCCATTTTCAACATAAGGGAGAACCGCTTTTGCTTGGATCAAAAGGAGGTGACCACAACAACCTTTGGAGACTCTTTTTGGATCTTTAAAAGAATCCTGGATATTAGTAGAAAGGGTAAGAAAGTATAGATGAGCAGTCCTGTTCATGGGAATTTTATTTAATTTTATTTATATATTTGACATTTGTTTACCAGGAAAGTCTAATTAGGATAATATCCCATTTTCAGTTGAGGCCTGGGGAGACAAACATCACACTGACATAAAATGGTTACAATTAAGGATTTTACAAAACCAAACACAGAAGAACAACATACTAACTAAGTAAATATTCAACTTCAGTTCACACAGTGTGAACCTATATATTTATATAGTGCAAATATTTGGACAAACAAAACAAACTTGAAAAAGAGCACTGTCAATAAAGTATTCACAAGTTGCAGTGCATACAGATGACATCACACACACAGAGTTACCTCTTTGGAACAGAGGAGACTAGATAATATAGCCTAGGCAAAATTATATTTGCCCTTAAACTACAAAACAGATTGACTGTTTGGAGGGAAGGAACTACCAAAAAGTATGCTGAGGGTACAAAGTGGGAGGGACTAGTTCAGTCTTGGGTACAGCAGCAGCAGAGCCACATTTTCTTTAGGGAGTCTTTCAGTTGTTTGATGATGGAATAGGTTACAGGTAGACCTAATCTGCAAAGAGACAGAATTCCATTTCTTAGCAACACAGTACGAGTAAAAACTTTGGCCAGTGGAATTATGGGGTTTATATACTCTGAGAAGATTTTGATCAGATCAAAGTAGTCTATTAGGGTGGAAGGAATGGAGAACAGGATTAACAGCAGGCAGTCATCAAATTTGTGAATAATGTGTATGGAGATAAGCTGTATGTGATCTAAGTGGGGAAGCAGTTTGAGCCCATTCAAAACCTTAGGAGCTATTCAGTGGTGATTGTGGTAGTGTTTGTTGGTGGCTAATTTTGCTCCTTATTACAGCATGCCTCCAGCTTATTTTTAATTGCAGCCTGAAGGCTGGTTAGGATGGGTGCACTGTATAAGACAGACTGGAAGAAGGTATGTAGTGGCAAGAGTGGTTTTGGTGGTGTTGCTAAGGAAGATTTTATACCTGTAGACCAATATGCATGTGTATATACCTTTAAGAAGCTATCCAGGGGCTTGCACTAGAGTATAAATACTGAGCATGTGCAAACCTGACTGCCATTTTTTTTAGTTAGCTGTTGAGATGTAAACATGTATGTATGTATGTATGTATGTAAGCTCTGTTTGTTAGTTCATATTTAAACATGCTGCTATCCAGCCTGATGTGTTTGTATATGTATTAAAGCATGCGAACAAAACCCGAAGCCTTCTTATTATTTGTAACAGAGATGAATGAGCGACATGGTGTCAGAAGTGGCATTTCTAAAAGGACAGGGTGTCAGAAGAGGCATATCTAAAAGGGCCTGAAGTTGGAACTGACATACTAAAGGGGCATGACGTTTGAAATGTCTTGGCCAAAATGATTAGAGACATTTGGCTATGGTTGGAGGAATGTGCATGAGTGGGTCATCTAAAACAGGGGCAAAACAGGTCAGAAACGAATTTAAATGTTAAATCTATTTCTTATTCGTAAAATATGAAAATGGACATACAGAACGTTGTAAACGATATTCGCATAAACAGATATGTAAGTATTGATAACAATATTCAAATTACTAAGGAAAATGTTTGAAATAAAGTCCGAATTGCAAAAAACGAATAAAATAAAGAGAAACAACAGCATTTTTGCAAAGCATGTGTACTTTTCATATTAAGCAAAGATATCCATGTTTTCAGAAGTATATAAAGTGTTTCCATGTTTGTGCAGTGTTCCAGCAAAGCTACTTCGCAAAGTACAGCCATTACAAGGCATATTTCGCAAAGTTCAGCAATTACAGAGCATATTTTGCAAAGAAAGCATTTCAAAGACTTTATTGTACATTTGAATGTTGTTAGAAGCTCACAGAACAGTTTGTACATAATTACAAGGGCCATATTTTCAATGTGTTTAGATTTCAAAAACCCAGTGCACTTGTGTTTGGCAGTAATAATGCTGTGAGAACTGGGCAGTGTTTGAATAAGAGTATGATATTTTCATACAAACTGCATTTTGTGATACAGATGACCGTACAAAGGCATTTATTCTACTTAATTTAGCTGTGTCAGAAGCCATAGATAGGGAACGCTCATTTGTGTATGCACCTGGTATTTATGCTGGAGAGGGGAAAACCATCATACTGTTGTACAGGCTGAATCAAGGGAGGACCCAGAGTGCTTAAACATAAATTTAAAGAAACATGTAACCCCCAGACAAATGTTGGAAAGGCACTTATTTTACAAAAGGGATCAAAAGCCTGGTGAAATGTTTGATGCATATATAACTGACCTGAGAAATAAAGCTAAAACATGCAGATTTGGTGATGTAAGAGACGAGCTGATACAGGACAGACTAGTGTGTGGTATAAAAGATGATGCTGTGATTTTCCTTTGTGACAGTGATTTAACTTTGAATAAGGCCATTGAGATTTGTCAGATATACGAGCTTACAGAAAAGCCCACACATGCTTACAAATGAGGGCTGCTCTTTCTCTAGAAGGTAGCTAGCTCATGTTGATAGTATGCAGCATGTTATTAAAAGAAACCGGCCCAAGCACACGGCAGCTGTATCCCCTGCAGTACTCACTAGTAAAACTCAGAACTTTCTAGTACATTCCAAACTCTGCACAGACTCAGTGAAACATAAGAGTGAATTAGCACATTCAAAGCATGGGTCCCAACCTAGTTTCATTGCCAACTGTCATAATTGTGGAGGAAGTTATGAATCTAAAAGGGAAAAGTGCTTACCTTTTGGTCAACAATGCCACAAATGTAATAAATGGAATCATTTCAAAAGATTTTGTAAACCAAAAGAGTGTGGGCATTCTTTCATAAAAAGGGAACATTTTAAGAAATGAGTTGATCAGTTAGACTGTTGCAATCCTGCTCTTTATGTTGATGGTGTGTCAGTGCTTCAAGAAACAGTCAATGCAGTAGATTTAAGGGCCAAGAATGAAGTATTTTGTACTGTTTGAATAAATGGCAAAGACACAGGCTCCAAGTGCAATGTTATGTCTGCAGAAACATTTGCTAGAGTATGGAAAAGTGAAAGGCTCGATTTAGAAAAATGTGCGAAACTTGTTGCTTATGGAGGTGAAGAAATTCAAACTGAAGGCTCAGTAGTTCTTTCATGTTACTTCCAGCAGAGCAGAAGAAGCTACAACCTATTTTTTTATGTGGTCAAGAGGCATGTTCAGTCATTATTAGGGCTCAGAGACCCTTTGAAAATGGGACTGCTTTCATTTAACAAGGAAGTCCACCAACTTAGCTTAAAAGACCACTACCCTAGTTTTGCCCAGCACATTTTTCTTCCTGTGCTGATCTTTTCCAAGACAAACTAGGCAAACTTTCAGTCGTGTACTCCATGAAGTTAGACCCAGAGGTCAGTCCAGTTATCAGGCCAGCACATAAAGTTCAGTAGCTATGCAGGTCAAAGTCAAAGCCGAGTTAGATAAAATGATGCGACAAGGTGTAATTTTCCAGTGGAAACTTCAACAGAATGGGTGTCTTCCATGTTAGCAGGTCAAAAGAAAAGCTCAGATGACATCAGAATATGTACTGATCCATGAAATTTGAACAAAGCAGTAAAAAGACCTCATCATCCAATGCACACAGTCGAAGAAATTGCAGCTCTGATACCTAATGTCACTATTTTTGCTGTCTTAGATGCAAAGAGTTCATTTTGGCAAATTCAGCTTGACAAAAAATCCTCATTGCTCACTACTTTCAGTACACTGTTTGGCAGGTACAGGTTTTTGAGAATGCTATTTTGGATAAATTCTGCAAGTGAAGTCTTTCAGCATGCAATGGAGCAAATTTCTTCTTGGGTATCCTTGTGCTACATAGTAGACGACATACTAGTAAGAGGTTGTGATAAAGTTAAATATGACAGAAACCTCAGAATAGTTCTAGAAAGGGCACGTCAAGTGACTTAAGCTCAACCCACATAAATGCAAGTTCAGGTTACAAGAAGTTCCTTATGTTGGTCATTTATTTACGAGTACAGGCTTACAACCAGACCCTTCAAAGCAATCAGCCATTCTCGAGATGCCAGCTCCAGACAACGTTCAAGCCCTGCAATGTTTTCTTCGCATGGTCAACTATCTAGGCAAGTTCATTCCAGATTCGAGCCAACTTTTAGCAGCACTCAGAGAGCTGACACGTAAAGATGTATCCTGGTACTGGTTAGAACAACACCAAAGAGCATTTGATGTCCTGAAACAGAGAATTGCTAGTCCACCAATGTTCAGATACTATGATGTTCACAAGCCAGTGACACTTCCCTGTGATGCTTCAGAATTTGGACTTGGTGCAGTTATTCTACAAGAGGATCAACCTGTTGCCTGTGTATCAAGAACTCTTACCCAAACTGAAACAGCAGTAAGCCCAGATTGAGAAAGAGCTTTTTGCAATTGTGTCTGCATGTTCGAAGTTCCCTGATTATGTTTATGGTAGACCTATCGAGACTGAAACAGATCACCAGCCACTAGTCACAATCTTGAGAAAGCCTATGCATTCAGCCTCAGCCCGACTGCAATGTATGATGCTGAGATTGTAAACGTAAAATTTCAATCTTGTCTACTAGAAAGGCAAACTTCTTTATCTTGCTGATATGTTATGCAGATCACCCAGAAATGTCACTGAACAGAATGGCAAACAAGATTCTCATTTGATTGATGACTTTGAAGTCATTGAAATGAGCTGAGAGATCACACAGCTATGGATCCAGTTTTACAAAGGCTCAACCACTTTATCAATCATGGATGGCTGTCAAAGTAATCTAGTTTACCTCAAGAAGTGCAACCTTATTTTCCATACAGAGATGAGATTTTGTTTGACAAAGGTATCATAATGAAAGGTCCAAAAGTCATTGTTCCAAAGTCCTTGCAAAAAGAGTACATTCCTATCTTGTATCATGGTCATCCAGGAACCGATTCTACCAAAAGAAGAGTGAGAGAGATAGTATTTTGCCCTTCTATGTCACAAGACATTGACAGAGCACTTTCTTCTTGTTCAGTATGTAGCAGTACAAAGCCTCATCAACAAAAAGAACCACTTCAGCTTAACTAGATTCCGGAACTACCTTGGTCGACAGTAGCCAATGATATCTTCGATTGGAATGGTCAGCATTATTTGGTATTAGTAGACTCTTAATCCAATTAGTTTGAGATTGACTTACTTCCTAACATAGCATCCAGTACAGTCATTACTAGGATGAAGCATCATTTTACTGTACATGGAAGTCAGCACAAAGTTATTTCTGAAAATGGCACGCAGTTTACAAGCCAACAGTTCAAAAGATTTGCAGAAGAATGGGACTTTACTCATGTCACAAGTAGTCCAGAGTACATGCAATCAAATGGTTTGGCAGAATGTGCAGTCCAAAGTGCAAAACAGTTAACTGAGAAATCAAAATGAGACAATAGTGATGTTTTCCTAAATCTCTTGAATCTCAGAAATATTGCTCATGATAAACATTTTGGTTCACCTGCTCAGAGACTTCTGTTGAGACAAACCAGAACCACATTACCAGTCAGAAGCCAATTGTTGGTTCCATGTGTCAAGAACAGCAGATCAGTGAAAAACAATCGGTTGTGGAAACGCCAGTCCCAGAAGTCCTATTACGATAAGACCAGCAGACCGCTCAATCCATTACGAAAAAATGAGGTGGTAAGGATGTGAACGTAATCGGATTAGTGTCGTGAAGAATATTTCTCCACAGCCGAGATCGTACATTGTGGAAACAGAAGAAGGAATCTTTAAGTGGAATCGGAGGCATTTACTACCTGTATCTGAGCCTATACCACAGCAAATAGCCTGTGAGAAAGACTCTATCTCAGAGTGAGTTATCTGGTGTTCCAATTCCAGAGGAAATTCTAGTGGACATTCCCATTCCTATGACAAATCTAGAAGTTCCTGATATGAGTTGTGCACTGCAGACTGTCCCTGTTGCTGATTTTAGTCCCAAATGTTATGTTACGAGATATGGTTGAATCCCTAAACCTTGCAATAGATATCAAGCAACCTGAAAATGAACATTGTATTTTGTTTCTGATGTACATAGTAATGCATGCCTATCTCTGCTATTGTTTTGCATAAAGGGAAATCTTTTTAATAAGGAGGATGTAGATCAATATGCATGTGTATATACCTTTAAGAAGCTATCCAAGGGATTGCACAAGAGTATAAATACTGAGCACGTGCAAGCCTGACTGCCAATTTGTAGTTAGCCGTTGAGATGTGAACATGTATGTATGTAAGCTCTGTTTGTTAGTTTGTTCATATTTAAAGATGCTGCTATCCATCCTGATGTGTTTGCATATATTAAAGCATCTGAACGAAACCCCAAGCCTTCTTATTATTTGTAACAGAGATGCGCGAGAGACAATACTGTAGAACATTCCTAATTTCTGGCGAGTCTTTTTTGTGTTAGTTTGAACAAGCGGATCAAATTTAAGATTACCATATATAATCACTCCAAGAAGTTTTGTATGGGAGACTACTTCAATTTCAGTTAGGCATGTGTGCTATGGGGAAAAATGGCAGTAGCTTTGTTTTTTTTGGGTTGAGTAGTTGCTGGGCATTATGAAGCCATGTCTCAACTGAGGAAAAAGCTTCTTGCGTGATATGGAGGAGTTGAGGCAGATTATTAAATGCACTTGAAAGCATGGAATCATCAGTAAGCTGTACAACAGCGGCTGGACTTATGGAGATATATAGGTCATTAATAAAAATAATACAGAGGAGGGGACCAAGAATAGAACCTTGGGGGATATCAGTGGAGACTTGCAAGTACTTTGACTTATGGGGTCCATTCCCATCATGGTATTAGAAACCCAAAAGATTTGCATAAATAAAAAAGTAGGGAGAGAGAGAGTATTCTGCCATGTTATAGAGTGGAGCCTGTCAGTTAAAAAGCTACTGAACCACAGTAATGTAGAAAGGGAAAATCCAAGTTGAGATGGTTTATACATGAGTTTAGGGTGAGAAACTTTATCAAAGGCTTTTGACAAGTCAAAATGTAAGGAGGAAACACTGATTGCCCGAGTCCCTCTATTTGTTTATGATGTCGCTGAATGATAGCTGTACTGTATATTGGATGGAAGACATGTTGGGTGGATGTTGAGGACTATTCTTGTAGAAGACAACAGGCCAAAAGTTGGAGACATCAGCAGTGTTGCCACCTTTATAAAGAAGAAGAATATAGGATTTTTTTTCCATAGTGAGGGTACAAAGGATTCAGCAGTTGGTCTATTGCTAAGGACAGACAATGGGTACACTATGGCATCAGCAGATATCTTTAGGTATTCAGGTGCAAGGTTTTCATCTGCAGTGAAGAAAGGTTTGACTTTAAGTAGAAGTTTTTTTGTCATTAATGTGGAGAAAGGTCCTAATTGGAAGTTGCAAGCAATAGATAAAGAGGGTGAATTAAGTTCATGCTAGGACACTGTGGGGTGCAGGGGCAGATAATACAGGTGGTAGTGTGCACAGTGTATGGAGAATGTTGGTTTTGGTCTAACCTGTTTATTGTTGAAATATTAGATTGGATGTTGTTATTATGGGGAGGCAGAAGCACTGGATACTTACTATGAAAAGTGAGGTGTAGTATGAAGTGGAGGGAGACAGAGGCAGGGTGAAAGAGAACCAGAGAAGATTTATTTTATTAGTTAATTCTAATTGTGTAACAGTGAAAGAGGAAATGGAGACATGCCAATGATATCTGATTTCAGTCAGAGGTATATGAAGCAGAATATAACTAAGAGCACTCTGAGTGCATAATTCTCTTTAAAGTTGCAGGTTATAGCGAGTTTTAGTAAGGCATTGTCTCTGTTAAGACACTGCTATTTCTGTCTGGGTAGTGAGACATGATGTGTGGTTAATTGTCACTTTTTTGTGAACTTGGGCATGACTGTTTTAGAGTATTTATGAATAAAGTATTAAACGTGCTGCCTGCCATGTTGCGTGGGACAGCTTTTAAGGGAGACCAATTAAAAAGTATTTCAATGTATTGATAAGAGTCTGTATTAAAATTGGAAAGGTTTCAGAATGTTTTACGTTGGTATGTAATAGGATGGTGGGTGGTATTTATATGAGTATAAGCTGGAAAGTGGCTGCTACGAGAGATGGAATAGGTTTCAGAGATTGTAAATTTACTAGGTCACAGACCAATATCTAGTCTAGAACTGCACCTTTACTGTTGGTATTATTAAATCTACTGTGTGTTCTGATAAATTGTTTGCAACCATAAAGGTTTGTACTAGCTGAGGGAAAGTCTGATGTAAGGTATTGCCACTCAGTATTTACATCTCCTGGTATGATTTTTTTCATAAGGTATATTATTAGCTGATCAGGAAAGAATTTTTTCTCCAGTTGGTATACTGTTTCCAGGTATGATACAGACTATAATAAAACAACCAAACAGCCAACCAGCTTTCATAATACTACAGCCTGGAGGAAGCAGTTCAGAATCTTATTGGTAGGCTTAAGCCGAGTTCCTGCGATAACAAGAACATCAGGGTTACACTGCAACATCCTAGTATGTAGTTATGTAATTCTTTTACAAATGCTATAGAAGTTGATAATGACAATATTCAATTTTTTGGAAAACCAGTGGGAGAATGATGAGGTGAGAGTTTTGACGTACTTTTATAGGTGGATAAGTGGTGATTTAATGATAGGACAGTACAACTGGGAAGAGGCAAAGCTTGAGGCGGTTGTTGAAGGAGGGTTACTTACATCACAGTTTTGTAAGCGTGATTCCTTACTATTTAGATTAATTAGCAAGTTTCTGTGGCCTGGATTTGGGTAGACATCACCACACTGTGGGATTTTTGACCAACAGTGTATTAATGTAGACAGGACCTGCATGAGTTTTATTTTTGAGTAGAGTGGTGGTAGTGAAGTATTTTATGCTTAAAGGCAAGGTGCAAGATTAAAAAGTTAGGGAGATATATTCGTACTGCTACTCCTGATTTCACAGTGTGCCAAGTAAATTGCAGTAAGAGAGGTATAAAGAAGTAAAAATATACAGTGTTAGAGAGGATGTTAGTAGCAGCAAAATGAGGCATGGTGATTGGAGAAACATTTGAAATTTCAGTGGTTATAGAGAAGATAAAAAAGTGAGTTGGAGTATAAAGTGGAAGGTGGCAGAGGTGGAATAAATGAGAAGTGGAGAAGATATGTCTTATTAGTTAATTCTAATCATGCAATAATGCTGATGTCAGTCAGAGGTATAAGAGGAAGAATATAACTAACAGCACTATGAATGATATTTACACGTGTACAATAGCATGAAGAGTAGATGAGGCAGATGTAAATTTCTGTAGTTGGGAGCGGTGCCAGTGTGTGAGTGGTTACTACTGAGATAGTTATGTTGCTGCAGATGGGTGGATTAAGGGTTCCTGTCACAGGCTGAAGTTTTGATAGGGAGGGGTAAGCTAAATATAAAACAAGTTATGTCAGGTGGGTAGGATTGGGGGTAGAGTGGGGAGCAAAGTAAAGCAGAGTGTACCTAGGCAAAGCAGAGCAGGATCAAACTGAGTCCTGCAGGAAAACAGTCAGTATCAGCAAAAGGTAAGTAAACATGTGTTAATATTCTAGGAGACAGCAATAGCAGTGGCAGTGCTAAAATCTGACAGCAAATAGATGGCAGTATTAACATGAAAAATAGGGTAGATAGTATCAGCAGGAGATAGAACATGACTGTGTATCAAACAGCAGTATAAGGATGCTAAATGAGATAGAACAAAGCAAGTCTACATCGGAGAAAATACACATGGAGTTAGGAATGAGATACATGCAGCACACAGGGGACAGACATCAGCCAAATGATCAATAGTAAGTCACGGTGCCTTACAAATGAGAGACAAACAGGAGAGTGTCTACGGTACAATAGAAGAATAATGTATAAATGGGCACAGTAGGAAGGAAAACAGGTATGGAAAGTATTCCTAAAACACCTCAATATTCATATGATAAGGTGAGAGGGGGCAATTGCACTCATTCTAAGACAGGATATACTAACAACAGTGACATTTCCCTATGCTACTCCAGGAAGTACCTAGCTAAACAATTACAATATAGGTCCTTACTTAAGGCACTTCTTTGTGACCTCTCACTCCCATGCCTTCTAGAGCCGAAATAACTAGGTGTTCTGACCATGTATCGAAGCCTTGCCTGATGGCACCAGTAATGCCACTCTGAATGGGGGAGTGACCTGAGCCTAGTGTCACTGTACTTACGGCATTTCTTTATTACTTCTCAGTCCAATGCCCTCTGGAACCAAAATGACTGGGTATCTCAACTCTACTTTGGAGCCCTGCCTCATGTTACTTAGCGTCACTGAGTAGGAAGGCTGCCTTGTAGAGCTAATATAGTGGTACAGCCTAGAATGAAAAGGCCTCAGTCTTCCAGGCCTATTTGTAAAGAACACTAAGTCAGAATTTATTTAGCTGTCTGTTCTGAGAAAAGGCAAGCAGATCTACTTGAGGTGTTCCCACAGTTGGATCAATTCTCGGAAGAGCCCACAGTGAAGTTTCCATTTGTGAGGGTCTTAGTTTGTCTGCCACACTGTATGAAGTGTGATGAGTCTGTAAAGGGAGTACAAACAGCCAAACCCCCCTGTTTGTTTATATAGCACATCACTGTGGTTTTGTCTGTGAAAACCTATAGAGGTCCAGGAGACCAGAGATGATTTAGGGCTTTCAACACAGTTTTTTACTGCTGTCATCTCTTTAAGATTTATGAACAATGGTCTGTCTTCTTTGTTCCACATACCTTACACTTTCATCCATTTTGAAACCACTCCCCATGCCAGGTCTGAAGCACCTGTTGTGACAGACTGAAGAGGAGATAAAAGGGATAATGAAAGACCTAGATTCTGAGAGAACTGGTTGATCCACCACAGAACCTCCGCCCTTACAAACCTCAAAGTGAGGATCTGAAAAGATACAAGGTGAAGATGTTGAGTCCAGACTGACTTAAGGTACCATTACATTCTTCTTACGTGAAGTCAGCCCAGGAGAATCAAAAGAATCATAGAAGCCACTCACCCCAGAATCCTAAGAAGTTCCAAGGCAGATACCTAGTTTTGCTTATACAAATTCAGGGACAGTATCTGCTTTGTTTCAAAGAAAAGCTCTTCTTAGAGCAGAATTTAACCTATTTACCTCCCAGGAAAACAATTCCGTGAGATGGGATGAGAGATTTATGTATGTTCACTCAAACACCCAGACTGAGTAGAAGATTTGAACACTTTCCAATAACTCCTGATAAATGGAAAGAGAGTCTGCAAATATAAGGCAATCATCCAAATAAGAAAAAAAATGTGACTGCCTTGAAGTCTTCAATAAGCAATTACTGGAGCCAGGCATTTTGTAAATACCCTTGGATATGTTAATAGTCCAAAGGGTATCACACAGAACTAATAATGTGAGCCAGATACAGAAAATCTTTTAAAAAGTCTGAAATGTTTGTCAATTGATATGCGATGGTAGACTTTTTTTTTAAATATAGCTTTACCATGAAAGCTATTAAAGGGGCCAGAAGTAACTTGGTCTGAAGGGATAACATTTTGAACTGTGGGACCTTTACGAAAACAATGAGAAAACTAGGTCTAGCATAGGCCATCAAGTATCTTCTTTCTTTGTCAACAGAAAAAAAAAAAAACTTGAATAAAATCCTTTGCCCCTCAAATTTGCAGGTACTGGTTCTACGACTTCTGAGATTCACTAATTCCAGAGAGGAGGAAACAGAGACACTTGGTTTATTTTACTTATTTAAGTTTGATGACCGGGGAAGTCCACTGGGCCAAGAAGAGCCCGTTTTCAGTAGAGGCCTGGGGAAAAAAGCTCCAGAAATTGCAAGTTACATTTCACATGTTACAAAAGGACATAGTTCATACAGCTAATTAAACATTTACAAATAAGCTCTATGATATTTGCTTGTCACAATGTCACAAAAATGAAAATACATAATTCAATATAGAAATTTCAACATTTACATAAAGTGAATATTTTTGTTATAAACTCAATTGTAGGTTTAACATTTCAAAATATATAGCCACTAGCCATTAGTAGGTTAGGAAAATATTATGCATGGAAAGGGTGAGAGTATATTTGAGATTGGAGAGTATAGTACAATAGATATTACAGAGAAAATTAGTTTTTAGTAGGGGAGGGATTGTTTTGGGTGGGATGAAGTAATAGTAGAGTTAGTTGGATGAGTCAGTGCAAGGTGGAATGAGGGATTTACTGTGAAAGGAGGGAGTGAAGGAAAGAGAGGGGGGTGAGAAGAAGGGAGTCCTATTGCAAGTGTATCCCTGCTGAATGACTGTCAAAACCCAACTGTCTTCAACAATGTGGTGGCACAAGGAAAAATGAAAAGACTGGGACCAAGAGAGAGAGAATGGTTGTCAGAGTGTGTGAAGGTGTGTGGGGGGGGGCTAAAAATACACATATTCATTCTGACTTCATGGAATGTCCTTGGTTTTCTGAGGCTTTCTCTTTCCTTTACCTCCTTGTCACTGCTTTTCAAAGCCTTGTTTATAGGCACCTTTCTGCTTAAACTGCTTCTTAAAAAGGGAAACGAGGTGGAAGGAACATTTTTATTTGCCTGAACAAAAGAAGTTAGAAATTTTATGTTACCCCTTGAAACAACTTTCCAATCTCATCAGACCTCTTCAGCACCTAAGCTGCAGAAGGGCCTAACAGAAATTTCTTGTCCAGATGAGAATTTAAAATATTATTTTTAACATCTTCAGGAAGATTCTGAGAATGTGACTGTACAAATATCCTCATGAATAACCCAAAAGCAGCAGCCATGGAAACAGTATCAGCAGCATCACAAGAACATTTTTAGGCATTTTAACATCATGAGAAGCATATACAAGAGTGGCATTTAACAGGGAATATAGTCAATAATCTTATTCATGTTCTGCAAAGACAAAAGTAAAAATGTAAGCCTGGTAGAATAAAATTCTGAATGATAAAGTGGCAAAAAGAAAGAGATTAGCATTAACAATTCATCTACCAGAAGCAGTTTTATTTATTTATTTATTTATTTACATTTGTTGTAGGGTTACCACCTGTCCCACTTTGCGAGGGACAGTCCCTCTTTGGGAAGTTGTGTCCTGACAAAAAATGATAAAAATGGCAAATGTCCTGAGATTTTAGGACAAAATTATTTCTTATATTTTATGTAATAGTTGCAAAAAACAGTTATTCTGTATCTGAAATACCTAAATGTTAAAAGAAACAGAATAAGCAACTAAAATGCTGCAAGAATAAGCTTTTATTTAGGCAAAACAGTTACGTTCTGTCCTTTGTACTGGCCGTGGGTATGTGTCGGCCTGTAAAATCTGATGTCTGTACCAAACATGTCCCACTTTGGCCATTTGAAAAGGTGGCAACCCTAATTTGTTGACCGGGAAAATCCGACAGGACACAGGTCCTTTTTTAGCAGAGGCCCGGGGAGAAAAGCTCCATAATAAAAACAACAATTAAAAACAACAATTAATTACAAGTTACAAGAAAGTACAGTTGTGTACACTTACTATAAATGTAGATGTTTGAGTGTATTCACTGTTGAAGTCATCACACTTGGGTTATCTGCCTGCAGGTAGCCCTCAGTCAGCCCGAATACCAGAGTCTTGGGATTTCTGCGTCAGATGCTGTCACTTCTTCCATGATATCAGGTCATCAGGGGTATAAAACATGCAGCCAACGCCATTACATCAGTTTTTCTTGCCCCAGATGTCAGGAGCCCCCAAAATAAGAAGCAATTACATGGTGTGGAACACCCCCAGTAAAGAGTAAATACCATTGTTATAAGATATGGCCAAAAAAAGGATAGGTAGAAAGTACAGAGAAGTGAGGGGGCTGAAGGGAGGGTAACCAGGACTGCAACAGTGAATATACTTGAACATCTACATTTATGGTAAGTGTAGACAACTGTACTATGTTCTTCATGTTTCACTAGTGCAGTCATCACACTTGGGTTGATTCGAGTAAGGGTGGAGGCAGTTAAGAAGCATTAGGGCTGGCTAGCAGGACTTGTAAGACTGCTGTGGCAAATCCAGCTCTGGATTTAGAAAAGATAGGTAAGTGGTAATGCTTGGTGAAGGTGTGTACAGAACTCCAGGTTGCGGCTTCCAGGATGTCCCTGGTAGGGACTCCCCTGAGAAATGCTGTAGAGGTTGAGGTAGCACTAGTGAAATTAGTTCTGATCCCCTGTGGGGTAGGTTTTCCATTGTGTTTGTAGCAGAAATGGATGCAGTGTGCTATCCATTTAGAAATGGTTTGATTTGAAATGGCCTTGCCCTCTGCCCCTGCAGCAAGGCTGACTAGCAGCTGGTCAGATTTTCTGAAAGGTTTAGTCCTGTCCAGGTAGAACCTAAGCTGCCTGTGCACATCCAGGGAGTGCAGGATCCTTTCCCTTTTATTCTGATGAGTAGGGAAAAAGGTTGGCAAATGAAAGGATTGGTTTAAAGCCACACTAGATACCACCTTGGGCATAAATGATGGGTTAGTCCTGAGGGAAACCCTGTCCGCACAGAAGATAATGAAGGGTTCCACGGTCATAAGGGCCTGCAATTCAGACACTCTTCTTGCTGAAGTGCTGAAGTGATGGCTAGAAGTAAGGCTGTTTTCCAAGAAAAGAATTTTAACTCTGCTGTAGCTGCAGGTTCAAAGGGAGGAAGTGTGAGCTTCTCCAGTACAAAGTTAAGGTCCCAGGCTGGAGTGGGAGCTCTCCTGGGGGGGCTTAAATTTTTGCCTCCTCTTAGGAACTGTTTGACCAGAGGGTGAGAGAAGAGGGGTGGCTCAGCATTGTAAAGAGCTGAGAGGGCAGAGGCATGAATCTTAACTGAAGAGAAGGCTAGGCCCTTGTGGAGCACTTCTGTTAGGTAATCTAGGATTTGAGGTAAGTTGGGCACAGTTGTGTCCATTCCCTGAGACTGGCTCCAAGAACAATATCTTTTCCACTTTTATGAACAGGATTTGCTAGTACTAGGCCTTCTTGCCTCAAGGATGATATCCAGCACCTGTTTACTGAGGGCTGCTGGTGATGTGTTCAGGGGATGAGCCAGGCTACTAGGTTCAGGGTGTGCGGCTGAGTATGCAAAATCTGGCCCTCCTGCTGGGACAGCAGGGAAGGGGTCTGAGGCAGGTGCCATAGTGGCACTACTGTCAGACTGCGCAAAAGTGGGTACCAGTGCTGGCGTGGCCAGTCTGGTGCAATCAGGATTGTCCTTGGCTTGTCCTGCCTGATCTTTAGTAGAACCTTCGAGAGGAGGGGCAGCGGGGGAAAGGCATAGATTGAGAGGTTTTCCTGTGTAAAGGACAGGGCATCCACTTCCCATGCTTGGCTGTGGGGAGTTCGGGTGCAATAATTGCTCAATTGATAGTTTTGCAGGGAAGCAAAGAGGTCTACCTTTGGTGCCCCCCCATATGTGGATCAGAAGCTTGAATGATTTAGGTTCCATTTCCACTCATGTGGATCCATTAGATTTCTGCTTAAGTCATCTGCCAGTGAATTTAGTTTGCCTGGCAGGAATTGGAACTTGCAGGTGCACTTGATTGCTCAAGGCTGTGTTCCACACAGCCATGGCTAACTTGCAGAGTGGGTACGAATGGGTTCCCTCCTGCTTGTTTATGTATCACATAACTGTGGTGTTGTCTGTCTTTATCAATAGTTGCCCTGGAAGAATATGGTATTTGAAGGCTGTCAGTGCATTCTGTACAGCTAACATTTCTTTTTGATTGATATGCAGGTGCATTTGTTTTGGGCTCCATTTGCCTTGAATGCATTTTCCTGCAATGTGAGCCCCCCATGCATAGTCTGACGCACCTGTTGTTAGGTTTTGTGCGGCAGGGAGTTGAGTGAAAGGGAGTCCCTTGTTGTGGTAGCAGGCCTCTTCCCACCAACGGAACTATGTCCTTAGGCAAGGAATGACAGGAATCATTGTTTCCAGGTCCTGAGAATGTTGACACCAGAGACGTTTTAAGTACCACTGAAGTTTCCTCATATGCAGTCTTGCATATGGAATTAGCAGAATGCAAGAGCCCATGAACCCTAGGGCTTGCAGTATTTTTCTTGCAGATACCTGGGTCTGGATGGCCAGTAGATTGAAGTAATTTGTCAAATAAATCTGTTTTTCTGGAGTGAGGAATGCCATCTGGAAAGTTGTATTCAAGCTTGCTCCCAGGGATACAATCTTTTGGCTGGGTACCAGATGTGATTTCTTTTGGTTGATGGTAAACCCCATTGAAGTTAGAAGTCTCTTTACAAATGCCAGGTGCTGAAGTAGCAATTCCTGACTGTCTGCCTGAATGAGGCAACTGTCCAAATATGGGTAAATTTGAATTTTTCTCTGCCTGCAATATGCAATGGCTGGGGCTAAGCATTTTGTGAATACCCTGGGTGCAGTAGATAAGCCAAAGGGAAGTGCAGAGAACTGATAGTGCATAAAGCCTGCTCTGAAACATAGATATTTCCTGCAAGGTTCCCTTATGGGGATGTGCAGATAAGCTTCTTTTAAGTCTAGGGTGGCTAGCCAGGAGTCCTTGGCTAGCATAGGAAGCAGCTGTTGGAGAGTAAGCATTTTGAATCTTGGAAACACCAGGAAGGTGTTAAGAATAGACAGATCCAGGATAGGGTGCCAAGAGTTTTCTTTTCTGGGTACCAGAAACAGTCTGGAGTAAAAACCTTGTCCCTCTTTGCTCTGCTGGGACAGGTTGAATAACCTTGATACTGAGAAGAGAAAGTACTTGCGTTTGGGCCTCTGCCCACTGGTTTGGGGGGAGGTCTGGCCATCTGCTTATCCGCTTGGGTTTGGCAGTGAGTGGAAGTAGAATCTGTATCCTTGGATACAATGTTCAAGACCCATCTGTCCTGGGTAATGTACTCCCAGTTTTTTACATGCAGGGCTAGTTTTCCTCCTAAGGGTGCAAGTACTTGGGCATGGCTTGGAAGGATGAAGGACAAGTCATTGTGAACTTTTTCATAGTATGGTGGCTTACTACTCCCTGTTTTTGAGGTGGGAGCACTCCATTGTTTAGATCTGTATATACCCCGATATTGTAGTCTTGGTGGTCTGCTGCCTCTTGGTTTGGACTGAGAAGGTCTGGGAGGAACTGAAAAAGACCAGTTTTAGAAGGCCAATGCCTACTGAATCTAGGTGGCTGTACCCGTAGGAAATCTTTAGCAGTTTGCATAGATTTAGCTCTTTGCTCCATCTTTTTGAGGAATTCTTCTGCTTTAGTGCCAAACAGACGTTCATGGTTTAATGGAGCATTTAGTAATTTTTCTTTGACATGGTCTGGCAAGATTTGTTCCTTAAGCCAAGCATGCCTTCTAAGATCAGACCCAGTGACAGCAACCTTGCAAGATGCTTCTAAGGCATCAAAACCACATTGCAAAGTATGTTTTCCAACTTGGTTAGCAGAATGTATTAACTCTTGTAAATCTTTATCTTCTGCACAATCAGGAATCAACATTCTTAATTAGTTCCATGATATGTTGCCAATACTTTAACATGTGAAACTGGCAATTTACAGCCCTGATGGCAAGAATAGCAGAGGTGTATACCTTCTTACCCCATCTATCTAAAGCCCTAGAATCCCTGTCCGAAGGGGTAGGGTGTTTGGCTGTAATAGTCTTAATGCCTTTAGGTCTCTGGGAAATGGTCTCTGGATCCACAGTAGGATTTTTAAATAGGAATTTGTGAGAGTCAGGTACTCTGTAGTACATGTCAGGTTTCCTGGGAGCTGGTGGCAAAGTATCAGGGGTAAGACTGGATTCCATGAAGACATCATCTACAATTTCCAGAACAGGAGGGATAGCTAGAGGCCTGTGCTGAGGTAAGTTTAAAAATTCCCTGAGTCTCTTTTTGGACTGTGGGTAGTCCTGGCACTCCCAGCGGAAATGCTCTCTGAGAGTATGCAGGGTTTCAGCAAAAGAAAAATCCACTGGTGAGGAAGCAGAGGGAATTGTATCCTCTGCATCAGAATCCTCACAGGTAGATAAAGGTATGTCCTGGTAATCAGAAGGATCAGAGTCATCGGTCTCATGATCTGAAGAACCAAAAGGAAAATTAGTTCTTGGTCTTTTGGAGGGAGAAAGCTGGCTTCTCCTAATTAAAGTAATAAGGTCTTTAGCCATTCTAAGCATTTGTTTCTGTGGCATGGGGGCCTGAGAATAAGCTCAGCTGAAAATAAGTCATCAGTTTCCTAGGCGTAGTGCGAACTCTGGGCCTGAGAAATTCGGTATTTTTGGTTTGAAATGAAGTAGTCGGTTTAATATGAACATCGGAAAGCCTGAATACACCCTCAGAAGCCAGTGCCTGCACAGTGGCTCCGGACCCATCCAAGGTAGAGACATCCGCAGGTTCCATAGTCAAAGAAGCATCTTGCGCCATACCAGACTCAGAATGGATCTCAGTAGATGCCTGCAAATCTGTAGAGGTGGGTATCAGGGGCTGCGAAAGCGCCTCACTGAGTACCGGCGGACTGGCGACTAGCTTAGCAGAAGTGTCATCGGCAGTTTTGGACCTATGCAGTCTGTCTCTGTCTTTATCCTTATGCTTTTTTGGAAGATTGGTAGTCAGATGGCTTATCAAAGCCATTTCAGAATACGGAGAATGAGAGCAAAATTATTTAGTGACAAAAATAGCCCGACGACGAATAGTTCAGGGGTTGAACAGGCCACAAAACTGACAGCGAGGAATGTCATGGTCTGGGCCTAAACAGGTGACGCAGTAAGAATGAAAATCTCTGAGAGGTATTTGCTTTCCACAGGCAAAACAGTTATTAATTTTTTCTGACATCGGTTAGAACAAAAAAAAAAGGATCCCCAACGAGGTACTTATCTTTTAGAAGACGTCAGGTCTGAAACTCAAAAAACAAATATTTCAGGAGGTGAACTGCTTCTGCTTCAGGCTCCGCTCGGCAATAAAAGCTGATGTAATGGCATCGGCTGCATGTTTTATACCCCTGACGACCTGACATCATGGAAGAAGCGACAGCATCCAACGCAGAAATCCCAAGACTCTGGTATTCGGGCCGACTGAGGGCTACCTGCAGGAAGACAACCCAAGTGTGATGACTAATTTTGCTATGTTTTGGATGGGGAAATCAATAAAGAGTCTACTTTAGGATTAGAAAACACGTATTTGCGTGTCAGAAGTACTTTATATAATCTATCACACTTCCTAGAGTCAAATGGTTGACTGTTAGATAAGCTGCAAGTTATAAGAAAAAACATTCTCTAAAGCATATAAAACAGGAGGAACAGCTGTAGGCTGAGGAATACTGTAACAAATCATAATATATTTGATGAGCAATACGAATTTCATTTGATTCCACTAAAAAGCCCCAAAATTATAAGTTTCCTACCAAAAAACAACATCTGGCAAAAAAAGTTTTCATCAGAAAATTAAATTAGTGGAAGGTTTTCCATTGTGTTATTACCTTACCTTGTGTTATTAAATTTTACTTTTTGTTTCCATTTTGGAATTTTTATTTCTGCTGCCTTGCTGGGACTGAACTTGTGTTTTTTACATATTTAATTGTTTTCTTGTTATTTGTCCCACATCTTGGTCATTGGTTGTTTACTTATCTACCCAGGCTTGAAGTATCACTAGCTGACTAACAGTTCCATGAAGGCTGCTGAAGGAGCGCACTTCAGCAGCTAGAAAGCTCTGATGTTTTTAGCACTGTAACTGTCTTCTTACAAGAGCTTCTTGAGCCCCCTGACAAAATGCATGAAGGGCACCATTAAGCTTTGAAAAGCTGGGCTGTGGCAGGGAGTAGGACCCATATAGCCTACATTACTGCATCAGTGATCTAATGTTGAGCATCATTAAAATGCTTTGAACTTACCAATTAAGTGACCATGAGGAATCTTACAATGCAGAGGGCTACAGTGAGCATGTGTGTCAAACATGGGAATCACGATCACTGCCAAGGTGTTGGGCAGACATGTTGCTGCAGCCCAATATTTTACATACTACCTGGTAGTTGATGGAATGGTGGCCCTTCCTGTACTGGTACCAGTTTCCCTGTGTCCAGATGGGGCCATAATGACAATACAGATGTAGACTATTGTACTACGTACCTCAGGAAAGCTTGCCATCTTGTAGAAGGCACGCATGATACTGGTTCAGTCCATAGGTGACACTGGGAAACAGATATACTTGTTCACATGTACCAAGAATATGTTGAAGAACTGCTGAAATAATCTTGAGCAGAAGTCTGTGAGATACCCAATGTGTCACTGGTTTGTCTCAGAAGGTCCAGGTGAAAAGTATAATGCAGACTATGCACACCATGGTATCCACAGGTATAAAGCAAAGCCAAGAATCTCCCAGTCCCCATCTGTGGACCATACAAACTCACCAAAGCCCATACAATGTCCCTGTCACTCCAAACCTGTCCAAGTTTTTTCTGATTAGCAAAGTTCAAATTTGTCAGTCTTTGCCTATATCTTCTCCTTCTTGGCCTGTGAGCACCGCAGAGTGCAGGTGGTTTTAGAAACTCTGAGATGAATGCCTCAGAATGGGAAGCAGCTAAACTGGCAGTGAACACACACATCTTTGTGCACTGCAAAGCAGATGGAAAAGGTGTGAACTTACTTTTCATATCTCCCCTGCTCATGGGGCAGATATGCATAAAAAAACAACCATGACTTGCACAAAGGCAGGAAGCACTCCTACAGGACATAAGGTAGTCAAAGAGTTTTCACATATTCCTAATTAATTTACATCTCATTATTGCTTTATCTGCATATTTCTCCTCTGAACAACTGACCTTTAGTGCAGCTGATGTCTCTGAATCATGCCTTAGTGTGGTCAGGCACAGCCAGAGCAAATTCCTACTATGCCTAAATGCAGCAACTATGAATACTACCTACTCTCTAGTCAGCTAAGGAAAGAAACATTGGCAAAAATATGATTTACACTTAGGAATTATGAAATATGGAGAAAGAGCTTGTGATGTGTTATACTGCTGTCTAGGAATGTCCATGTCACACTGGTAGAGAAGAGAAATCCAGTGCTTCAAAGCCCCATTAATGACCCATTCAACAGGTATTGATGATGTAGCATCAGGGGTCTGCAGTCCTGGTCGGACCACAGATTTCAACTTGCAATTCTAAGCAGTGATAAGCATACGTCTGATCATATTTACATACTATTTAATGTTAAGGTCTATGCCAGCTTATAATGTCATCAAAAATCAAGAAGCAACACAAACATACTTATTCTCCTAAGAAAATAAGAAAACAGGCCTAACAGGCATCTATGTCTACAAATTTCATGAGTTACTGTTTATGATCCAGGCAGCACTAAATTAGTCACACATAAAGCCAGAAATCATTTGTTTGTTTTTTTTTTTTTTTGCAAAAGTCCCACAACTATCCTAAGCTTATATACATTAATCTGACACAGACAGTCATGTAATTTGCATTAGATAAAGCAGACACTTTTTCTTAAAAAATAAGAAAAATAATAGCACAAATTCTAAAGATCAATGCCTGAGGCATATTTATTTTGTCTTTTGTGATCATAGACTGAGACAACATAGAAGACCTACTCTGTGCTGGTGTATATTCATATATATATCTTGTCTGTACTTAAAAGAACATCTTCAAAATAAAACAAGGCACATGCCTTCAGCTATAGTATTATGCAATTCCCATTCATTACATTGCTTCTGTTGCAGTCTGCATTAGATTCTATATTTGATACTGGGCTTCCAGCAGTGTCATGCTTTTCTCTGGCTTAGATATCTACTTCTATGATTGTACATTAGAATAATAAAGCTACCTAGTCTCATTTATGGTTTGGTAAAGTCTTGATCAGCTTTTTATATAAAAGCCATAAACCCCATTTACTACTTGTACCTCCTGATTTTCCCTGTACCTAAGGACTGTTTTTAATGGGTGTCAAAAGCTAAAACTATATCAATTTACTAACTGCAGAATCCATATATTACCATCTACCAAGTAAAGATGCAAACGGTAAATCTCTCAGTTTCTGTTTGCCATCAACTTATGACTTTATCATTCCAACAGGGAAAGAGAGAAACTACTTGCTGAGCTTTTAAAAGAATGGTTATGATAATGGACTGAAGTAAAACTTGGACCCAAAGCTGTGTTGCAGGTACAAATAATTCCAACAGGAATGAAAACTCTTGCTTACCAATGCACTACTCTTGTCTTTATATAGCTGTAGCCTGGCTGTATCTATGTATACTTTTTTAAAGACAGAGCTATCTCATAAAATGTACTTATTTATTGAACATTTTTTTAAAGGTGTCAGAAATGTTTGGTCTGTAGAGTGGACTTGCAAGCAGAATGCAACTAAAGGTTGTACAATCAAACTGTGGTATGCAGGATACATTCTGAAAAATCTGCTTCAGTCCTTTCTACAATACTGCCAGATAAAACAAATTAGTGCTTTCAACATAGTAATATCTTAATCTCTAATCTTCTGGTTAGAGCCAGACATTGTATTCATTAGACCACAAAAGCTTGAAATAAGCGACTGCACTCCCAATGAAGCTGCTTGCACTGAAATATAAAACCCACATGGTAATTAAGATATAAACAGGTGCCAGTAGTCTTGCAATGTAGCAGAAAGTGCACAGATTGTCGCTACAATGATGTGATTTACCCATATGTTGAGAAGGAGGGTCAGTCTATTTGCATTTTAGTAGCCTCTGCTTGCTGACAAAAGTGTCAGCTCTTAGAATAGCTTACAATGACTCTTCTTCTTCTTTCGACTTATCCCGGTTAGGGGTCGCCACGCCAGATCACCTGTCCGCTCATGATTGGCAGTGGAGTTTTACGGTGTCGAGTTGCCAGCCTGGCGCCCAACCTTCCACAGAAGGCACACACTCCACCTACAGCATGTCTTTGGGATGTGGGAGGAAACCGGAGCACCCAGAGGAAACCCACGCGACCACAGGAAGGACATGCAGACACACAGAAGGCACCCCAGCCGAGAATAGAACCAGAGATCCTCTTGCTGTGAGGCGGCAATGCTAACCGCTGCATCACTGCGGCCGCCCCAACAATTATGCTGTCTAATAATATGTCCAAACAGAATGTGCCATGAACTGCAAAGGTCCGTGGGTCCCCACCACTAAATCACTGGAAAAACACTTGAAAATCCTTCATCCCTTCCCACACCAACCCCCAGAGCCACAAACTGGAAAATGCCAGACTGACATCCTCCCTCCAAGAACATCTCCACAACAATACGCATTTCAAGTCAAAACATGTCACCATATGCAATTAGTCTAGAAGCACTTGCACTCTGCCAAGACACCACCCTTACAACCAGAAAAACAGTGATGATGTTTTTTTGCACCTTAAAACTACAGTATACCATGGCAAAGGAAGAAGAGGCAGAAATATCATGCGATAAAACAAAGAACAGACACTGATGAAACATAAAGCTTACTTGCGCGTCAATAGTCCATGGATATTTATGAAGACATTACTAAAGAATTAAAAAAAGAAAAACTATTCTAAAACTATTCTATAAATTATTCAACTTGCTCCAGGTAAAAAAAAAAGAAGAAGTTATGTACTCACCATAATGTTCCATGTTTGTAGTCCATCTCGCCCTTCATTCTTATATATGGGTTCAGAGCTGATCATCGGCTCTGACTTGGCCTTATTGCAAGTTCAAAATCTTCTAGTTGGCTCATGGCTAGGTAAGTACCCCATGGTGCACCAGTATAATCCCCAGATCTTGTTTGCTGCTAACTATAGAGAGAAAGTACAGCAATAACAAAAGGTCTCCACTTGTTAAGAAAACATTTTTCTGTCTCCAGATCCTTCCAGGAAGGGGGTAGGAGGGTGGGTTTGTAAGAATGAAGGGCGAGATGGACTACAAACATGGAACGTTATGGTGAGTACATAAGTTCTTTATGTTCTGTAGTCCTATCTCGCCTTCATTCTTACATATGGGACAGCGTCCCTAGCGCCTTATTTTTGGGTGGCTCACAGAAAAATACTCCTGAGTGCCGTGGAACCAAAACAGGCTCTACCCCTAGAGGTCAAATCAAATCTGTAATGAGTAGTAAATGTGTGAGGGGTAGCCAATGCTGCTACTGCACAAATATTATCAACTGGAACCCTGGCTTGAAAGGCTGCAGAAGCAGACTGAGATCTAGTAGAATGAGCCTTAATTTTGAACGGTAAAGGCTTACCATCGGAAGAATAAATGTAGGAAATTAGGTGCTGTGCCAGTTTTATACACTAGAGGGTGATCTACTAAAAGGAAAAAATACACTTATTTCAGCATATTTATTTGAGACAAAAAGAGTGCAATATTTACAGTTTTATACATTGATATTACATTTTAATAATCTATAAGGTTATAAGTATATACAATTTATTTAACAAATGTTTTTAAAGACGTTTTGAAATAAATGAATGGTTTTAATAATAAATATTAATGATGGTAATGAATATTCATGAAGTAGTAGAAAATGATTTGTTAGTTTGAATTAAATGAGCCTATTATTATAGGTTAATTTGTAATTAAATTGGTATATAAAGATGTAATTAGAGTCTTGAAGTGTATCTGATGAAGTCCTAATGTTTTGGGACGAAAACGCATGTTTGGAAATAAAAGAGCGTTAATAAACTATTCGCTAGACTGGAATTTACACACATTTTTTGGAGACTGAATTCGTGGTTGTTTTGCCTCTTAAACAACTCTTTTGTGGGATATACAACTGGAGATCCAATTCGAAAGGGTCACTTTGGAAACCGGGAGACCTAATCTGGAGTCAGAAAAGGAAAAAAAATAATTCGTCTGACTTCCTGAATTCCTTGGTCCGGTGAAGATAAAATTGTAATTGTCTGTGAACTTCCAACTGATGGAATCTGTATTCTGCTGCGTTGGAATGATTAGGGAAGAACACCGGAAGCTCTATAGTTTGGTTCAAGTTGTTATGAGAGCACACCTTGGAAACAAAGGATGGATTGGTAAGAAGAGATACTCTGTCTTTGTGAAAAATCAAGTAAGGAGGCTTGACAAACAGTGCTTGTAGCTCTGAAACTCGTCTAGCAGATGTGATTGCCACCAGAAATAAAGTCTTCCAAGACAGAAATTTCAAAGGAGAAGAATGAACTGGTTCAAAGGGTGGAGACATTAATCTGGATAGAATGAAGTTTAAATCCCACGAAGCTATCAGTTCCTGAAAAGGAGGTCGCAACAAAATGGCACCTTTAAGGAAGGTCTTACACAATCTGTGTGACATCAGATTGGACTTATGTTGACCCAAATGAAAATTTGATATTGCTGCCAACTGAACCCTAATTGTGGCAGCAGCAGAACCCTGGTGAAAAAGTTCAGACAAGAATTCCAGTACCACCGGAATAGATGCAGTATAAGGGTCAACATTCCTTTCCTCAGCCCCGATAGAAAACCTTCTCCATTTGCTGGTATATAACTTTCTAATAGAGGGTTTATGAGAAGATGTAAGAATGTGAGTCACAGAGGGTGAGAAATCATGAAGCCTGACTAGGGATGGAACAGGAGCAGCCAAGCTGTCAAACTGAGGGTGTGGACGGTGGGATGAAGAGACCTGACATGTGCGTCAATAGATCTGGCACTGGGTTCAGAGTCCATGGGTCACCTAGTAGGTGAGGCCTGAGGAAGGGGAACCAAACCTGACAAGACCAGTAAGAAGTGATGAGGATCAATTTGCTTCCCAACAGTTTCGCTTTCTGAATCACCTTGGATATGAGAGGAAAGGGTGGGAAAGCATAAAAGAGACCCAGGGGCTAATCGTGAACAAGTGCGTCTCTCAGTAACAGCTGCTGTATTTGGAGTTGATCGGGCTGGCAAAAAGATCGCAGCAGGGCTATCCCCATCTGCAGAAAATCTGTTCCGCTATTTCATGCTTCAGAGACCACTCATGAGGCATCAAGATTGCCAGGCTGAGTTTGTCGGCTATCACGTTGGTTGTCCCCGGGATGTGCGTTGCCACTAGAAAGCACTGGGAAGATATCGCCCATTTCCAAACACGAATAGCCTCTCAACAGAGTGGCTATGATCTGGTTCTGCCTTGTTTGTTGAGATACCATACTACCGACATGTTGTCTAATTGTATTGCTATCGTCCCAAGAGGAAGAAGGTCATGGAGTGCTTGCAACACCAGGAGCACTGCCCTCATTTCTAGGACATTGATATGCAGGTGGGCCTCGTGATCTTGCCATGTGTCTTGGACAGTCCCGCCTAGATAATGCCCCCCCCACCCTATCTGTGAGGCATCCGTGGTCACAGTAGCAATGGATTGGCAAGGAAAGAATGGAGTGCCTGTCGTTAGCTAGTTGGATCCAGCAACGGAGATCCCTCTTGCAAGACTCTGTTAACAGAATGCGGTGGTATAGAGGCAGTTGTTGGAAGGACCACTGGGACGATAGAAGCCACTGAAGAATCCGCATGTATAGTCTGGCTAGAGGCACTAGTAATATGGTGGAGGCCATGGTCCCTAGAAGTTTCAGCACTGTCTTTGGCTTGACTTTTCGGAAGGGGAGAAGATGGTGAATTTGTTGTACGAGATTGTGTGCTCTTTCTGCTGGAAGACGAGCCAACATGGCTACTGAGTCTATTTCTGCGCCTATAAAATTCACAAATTGAGAGGGCGATAAGGCAGACTTTTCCCAATTTATAGTAATCCCCAACTGGGCACAAAGTTGGATAGTGGCATCTCTGTTTTGAAGAAGTAGATGCCTGGTGGAGGTGGTCAGGAGCCAGTCATCCAGATATGGAAACACTTGGAATCCTAGATGCCTCAGGTGAGCTGTCACTCCTGCCATACACTTGGTGAACACCCTGGGGGCAGTGGTGAGACCAAAGGGCAGAGCCTGAAACTGGTAGTGACTGGCTCCCAGCCGGAAGCGTAGATGGCTCCTCAACGCTCTGTCCATTTTTATATGGTAGAACGTGTCTTGGAGGTCTATTGAGCGCATCCAAGTATCTTTCCCTAATAGAGGGAGTATAGACTGCAGTGTCACCATCTGGAACTTGTCCTTCTTTACGGATTTGTTAAGTTTGCTGAGGTCCAAGATGGGCCTCCAGTCCCCTGTACATTTTGGCACTAAAAAGAATCTGGAGTAAGTTCTGAATCTTACTTGGTCTGTGGGGACGGTTTGGATGACTCTGTTTGCGAGCAACTCATTCACTTCTATAGTTGTTTAATTCCTGTGATTGGGTGGAACATCTGGGATCCTTTTGGGAACATGAGCTGGAAGAGAAAAGGGTATGGAGTAACCTCTGGTGATAATTCTTTGTACCCATCTGTCTCGGGTGATACTTAGCCAGGCTTCTGGATACAAAGAAATGCAACCCTCGACCGGCTCCAGAGAAGCACAGTCAGGCCCCATATCAGGAGCACTGATAGGGCTGACCTCGAAACAAATCGTGACCTCCCTGGTTTTGCAGCCTGCCCCTGCCTCTAGGGCGAAGTCTACCATTTGCTTCTCCTCCTCTGTCTCTGAAGGAGGAGTCACCTTGTACATCCTGGAAAAAAGTCTGGGACTTCTTGAACCACATCTTACCACCTCTCTGATCCATGGGATATGGTCTAGAGGGGAAGGTAAAATGTACTCTCATGGCAGAGTGTGTTTTCCCTTCTTGCTCGCACCTGGTGAGTGTGTCTTTTACCTTAGGTCCAAACAAGGAAGAACTGTCAAAGGGGGCATTGGTAAAGGTAGACTTGAATGGCTCCAGAAAATTACACAAGCGCATACAGGAGTGCCTCCTAAGGGAAACTCCTGAACCCACTGCCCTGCTCGCTCCATCGGCTGCATAAGAAATCAGACTCATGGACAAGTTAACAATGGAATTCAAGGTGGACAACTGAGCAGACACCTTATCAGGGACTCCTTCAATAGACGTACCTTGTAGAGTCCCTCCTAACTCCTTAAGGAGATCTCTCTGAAGCCTTGTAAAGTGTGTTAGGTAGTTCAGCAATCTGAGAGTGAATGCCGCTGATGAAAAGATAAGCTTCCCATACCTGTCCATCGTTCGAGACTCCTTGTTCAGCGGATGGACAGATGAAGAAGTCTCCTCTAATTCCTTCTTAGTGGCCGCCGCCGCCACCACCATGGCATCTACGGGAACACTCTTGGATAAAAATTCCTTCTCCTTGGGGGCTGACAAAAATTTATTAGGTCTCCTGGGGACTGGCTCCACAGCATCAGGAGTTTCCCACACCTTTCGACTAATAAGCTCCAACAGTTTGTCAAAAGGTGGAGACACCCAAGAGGCTGAAGGTTGAGACCCGAAAGCCTTCAGGTACACCAACTCCTCATCAGAAGGGGTAACGGTGGGCCAGCCGCACCTCTGCTTAAGGATCTCTAAGATGTCTACAAAGGAGACATCATCATTGGATGACTTGGGGGACCCTTCTGACTCCTCGAGGTCGGTGTTGGAAGTAAGAGACTTATCCTGGCAGTCTACATGCTTCCTCTTGCATGTCCTCTTCTGAGGTGGCTTCTCGGAAGGGTATTTCGCAGAGGACTCGGAAGATTGGGGGCCACCAACTGGGGGCTCCTGAGGCTGCAGGTCTCTGCTGTCCAGAGAGGGAGTAGGTGCTGAGATGGAAGTCGTTGCCTGAGGGGAGATGATGATAAGGACAGCACACTCCTCATCATCTTGAAGGCCGACCTCTCCGGCTCCAAACGGCTCCGAGATAGATGTAGGGTCCGAGCTCACCCTAGCCGACGCATCGAAAGGGAGACTCAGAACTGAAGAGGTCCGGTTCCAGGCGTCCCTGTCAGGGCTGACTGGGGAGCTTTGACTCCTAGACACAACGGACAACACCAAAGGTGTCAGAATGGAACTTGGCTCCAAGACAGCCTCGGGGGGAGAGCTGGAACCGAGGGTTTCACAACCAGTGGTACCGAGCACTCTGGCTCCGAAAGCCCAGCATGGCTTGGAGGAGGAACCACAGAAGGGAAAATGAACTCAAGTGGCTCCAGAACCGACTGTGTCGGAGCCAACACCATTTTGGGTAAGGCAGATGACTTCAGGAGTCTCAGCACTACTCTCTCCACATCTTCTTCAGATAGGCTCCTGGAAGATCTAAACTTCTGTAAGATAGGGGACCTTAACATTAGGGAGACCACAAGGGATCTCTAGACCGGCTCCGATGTCTGCTATCAGTGGTCGGCTCCGAACTGCCTTGGGCCAACACTGTAGCCATAGCAGCTATGCCCTCGATCGGTTCCAAAATCAGTGGAGCCGAGGAAGGAGAAGAATTGTCTGGTTTCAATATTTTGGGAGGCAGTCCTGAGGCACCAGATGGAGCAAGGAATGCCTCTTGGAAGGTTTAGTCTTTTCTTGCTTAGATCCATGCGATTTAGAAGAGGAAGACCAACTGGCCAAGTCATCCTCAAAGGAAGGCTTAAGGAGACCTTTTAATATTAGTTTATTCTTCCTTGCCTGTAAAACCATGGCACTGAAAGAATGACAAAACAAGCATGTTTCTTGTAAATGGATGGCTCCGTTGCAATGCACACAGTTACTGTGGCCATCGGTAATAGACATCTTCTGCAAACATTTGACACATTTCTTAAACCCCGAGAGTTTATGATCTTTTGCCTCCTTAGACATAGCACTGAAGAACTGACACAAGCCAAACACCCAGAGAGGACTAGGTCCTCTAACCTAAATGGGCCAAGCCCTTACTGCACTAACAATCACACAACCACGAGGACTAGGTCCTCTAACTCAAATGAGCCTAGCCCTGGGTAGAAAAAGAAAGGAAGAAACTTAGGTCCTCTAACTCAAACGACCTAGAAAGGAGGACAGAAAGGTCTGAATTCGCAAATATACTGACACACACACACACACACACACACACACACGCACGCACGCACGCACGCACACACACACACACACACACACACACACACAGTAGAGGCCTGTATACAAAACTATACCTTAGAATCAAGAAGCGCTGGAAAATCAGGAACCCTTGTCAGCTATGGTGAAAATCCGACAAATAACTCGGCAGATTACTCAAAAATATCTAACTAAGCTAATACCGCACACTAAGAAACACTAAATAGCTAAACTAATAACACGCTCTAAAGAACATTGCATACAGAAAGTTAAATTGAGTGCAAGGCGCACCTAAGCACTAATTATCAAACTAATTAACTACCAATTGTCTAAACTAGACTAGCACAGTAACTAACAACTAGGGGCAAAGGGCCCGGTAAAAGAAACAAAACTGGCACACAGGATACCATGGAGAACAACAAGGCCAACGGCCAATCAGTTCTCAACAATAATTCACTAAATAGGGGAAAAAGGTACTGCAGTTGAATAAACTACTCTAACGACAGAAAACAACACTAGCAAAGTTTATATAAATCAAAAAGAAGCTGTAAATAGCAAAAAGTAGAAAAATTTGTTAAACTTAGCCACGGCCAAGAAGAAGCACATCTGAACTCATCGACGCGGCAAACAAGATCTGAGAATTATACTGGTGCACCATGGGATACCTACCTAGCCACGAGCCAACTAGAAGACTTTGTGCTTGCAAAAAGGCTGAGTCGGAGCCGAGGATCGGCTCCGAACCCATATGTAAGAATGAAGGCGAGATAGGACTACAGAACATCAAGTGTTATGTCTACTAGACTGCTAGACAGGGGTCCAGGGAAGTAAATAGTGTGAGAAGAAACAGTCAGGGAATTGTTATGGCTAAGCTTGTACAGGCCCTAGGGCCGATAGCCTAGTACCAACCTATGAATCTACTCAACAAGCATACAGAAGGCAATGTTAAGCAAAAATGTATATTATATGATAGAACTAATGTATCAGAATTCCCTTTTTGTCCATCTTCTGACTTACCTGCATAGCAAGTGTGATTGTGTTAAGCAGAATAAGAACAAACATGATGTACTCAAAGCCTGTGGAGTTGACCATATACCACACCTTATACTGGTACTTGTTTTTTGGGATATACCGGCGCAGTGGTTGGGCTTTTAGTGCGTACTCAACACACTGACGCTGTTGGAAACAAAAACACAGGAAACTCAATCATTTTGGGGTAAAAGGACAACATGACTAAACATTTTAGTGACAGACAGCACACTGACTTAATATTTAACATTCTATAACATTTAGGCACAATAGTTTTAGATTATAGTTGCATGAGTATACTTAAAATCCCCAAGATTCCTAATAGCTCCTTCTCAGTTTGAACTGATTTATCTAGTTTGTTCACATTCAAAGAGTATTAATTTTATTTTACTCTCAGGCAATGTTTGGTACCTCACAGGCAACATTTTTCACTCCTGCAACATATCTGTGCATGTACATGTGTATAGCAGTATGCGTGTTGAACCACATATGAAAAACAACACTCACACTAGCATACAAACATTTGATTACAGCTGTAGAGCTATAAACAATCATGTGCATATACAATTCTAATTTGCATAAGACCAAACGCAAACTGGGGAAATAGACACATGCTTATATATACAGAAAAGTAAACCTAGAGGCACCTCTGTACTTCATCTCCTTCTCCTACCTGAACCATTACACAACCAGTTTTGACAATCTTATTCTCTCACTCACTCACTCACTCACTCACTCACTCACTCACTCGCTCGCTCCCTGTTCCCTGCATTTTCAATCCATCTCTTATGTAGAAAAATATCCCCCTCCTTGCTAACATTTTGATTAACACTTAACTGAGCATCTTATGTTCATTGTATTGGCAGTGGACCCACATCAGTTCCTATCCTCCTTAGGTTATACTCCCATTCATTTTTTTTCCATTTCTTATACTTCTGATGTCTAGGTATAATACTGTTGCATACTACTTATGATGTCCTCTTACTGTGTTGAAATGATTCTTTAAAAAAAGGTTTCCTCGTGTTATCTCCTCCACAGTTTTTTTAAACTACTTGCTAGCACTATTACTCCAGCTTCAGCCTAATGTAATCACATTACTTTTAAACAAGTTGATCTTTCTTTCAATAGTACAGACTTATATATGGAAATCTGTTAGCTGGGCAAACTTGTCTAAATACGTGCTGACTTTTGCATTTTTTTACTGTTTTTCAATTTACTTTGGAAACAGAATGAGAAATTACACAACTACAGTTTTTATTATCTGACAGCACAACCAAATCTTTCTTTTCCTGTCAAAGATTGATTATACCTGCACACATCACTACTATCCTTATTTTATTGCTTGTCCAAACCAAAGAGTAAAAAAGTCATACAGACAAACCATTCAGTAAAAACTGCAAGAAAGACCCAGACAAGTAAGTGTCTTCACTGTGCAGTACCTTAAACCTCCTGTAATGAAGGTCCATGGGATATATGCAAATGACCCCTTAAGGGCATACAAGTTTATCAACTATATGACTTTTGAATGCCGTGATGCTTTCCTTTTAGGTTGTTGTTGTGTCTTTTGGCTTTTCCCGGTTAGGGGTCGCCATAGCGGAACTCCGGTCTGCTAATGATTGGCAGTAGATTTTTACATGCCGAGTTGCTGGCCCTGACACACAACCTTCAATGAAGGTACGCCCATTCATGCATGTCTCCATACAGAAGACCCTCTAACTGAGAATCGAACGGGCAACGTCTAACTGTGAGGCGACAACGCTACTGCAGCACCACCACCGCAGTCTTCAGATCACATGCCAATAATAACTAAAATAAAAATTCAGGGTAATGAAATAAAAAAATGAGAAACTGACACTTTCCTACCTATCTGTTGAAAAGAGAGGAATTTAAGGAATGGGTAGTGGAAATTACTGAGAAGTTATTAGAGAAGATAAAAATTTCTTCTGAAAATCAAATATAGCTTGGGAGTGGGATACAATTACAGTGGAGTTTAAAACAGGGTGGACATAAAGAGAGAGATATGGTTAAGAAGTAACAAGAATTATTTAGGGGGACTGACAAATGTTAAAGTACTGCAGAATGGGGAAATTTCACAGAACAAGAAGAGGAGCAATTGTAGAACGCTAAACAGAAAATAAGGGATTACCTAGATAATATGCATGGGTTTAGAAAGATTGCTGTTAGGCAATTGTTTCTTGATAATACTTCCAGAAAACAAAAACTTTTAGCATAACAACTCAGGCAACAGAAAGTAGAAAGGGTTGCCACCAAGCTTACGGAGCCTATAATAAAGAAGATAACAAGAGATCCTGTACAGGTACTATTAATATTTCAGAAATTTTATGAAAGTCTGTATAAAGCATAAAAATATGGAAATCAAGAAAAGGTATAAATGGAAATGTTTATGGAAGAATTAAATATGCCAAGGTTAGCTGTAGATGAGGCTCAATTACTAACAATTAGGATATGAGGAGATGAGATAAAAATGCTGATGTATAATCAATACACAGGAAAGTCCCCAGGAATAAGTCTGGAAGTTAGGAGGGAAAAAACTGATAAAGATCTGGAAGGTTTTGTTTAACAGTATTTTAAGCGGAAGAGAAGCGCCAATACCCTGGAAGAAAGCTGTGGTGGCTGTTGTGATGATGTGACGTAATGGCAGCTGTGCCATGGGGGAGTAGGGTAGTGCATGTGTAACATATGCCAACATAGCTAGCTAGAGTTTTGTAAAGAATTATATGTCATTTGAATATCAAACTGATTTGTACAGATGCTTGTGTTAGTTGATCAGATGTGATGTCATTCTGTAGCCAGGAATGGAACTGTATCTGAATACTAGTAAGAGATGTGAGGTGTGCCCTCTGTTTTTGACAAGACACTCACCCACATTCATCTTGCCTTGCTTTAGTAAGTAAAGTACAGTTGTGTACACTTACCATAAATGTAGATGTTCGAGTGCATTCACTGTTGCAGTCATTACATTTGGATTATCTGCTTGCAGATTGCCCTCAGTCGGCCTGATTAACAAAGTCTTGGGTCCTGCGTCGGTTGCTGTCTCTTCTTCCATGACATCAGGTCATCAGGGGTATAAAACTTGCAGCCGACATGATTACATCAGTTTTTCTTGCCCCAGTTGTCAGGTGCCCCCCTAATGGGAAGCAATTAAATATAAAAGTACAAAGATATACCTCCAACAAAAAAGCAAATACACCAAAAAAGCTTTTAAGCATAGTAAAGGAATGCAGAAGTATAGCCAAAAGGGGTCAGGGGGGCTGGAGGGAGGTTAATCAGGACTGCAACAGTGAATACACTCGAGCATCTACATTTAAGGTAAGTGTACACAAATGTACTATGTTCTTCGTGTTTCACTGTTGCAGTCATTACATTTGGGTAGATTCCCAAAGCTATGGTTGGGAGGAGGAGTTCAGATAGCATTAGGACCAGCTATAAGGCCCTGCAAGACTGCAGTGGCAAAGCCAGCTCTGGGTTTTTGAGAAAATTGGCAAATGATAATGCTTGGTGAAAGTATGTACAGAACTCCAGGTAGCAGCTTCTAGGATGTCCCTGGTAGGGACACCTCTGAGAAAGGCTGTAGAGGTAGATGCAGCCCTGGAGGAGTGAGGTCTGATCCCCCGGGGGATAGGTTTTCCATAGTGCTTACAGCAGAAATTAATGCAATGGCTTATCCATTTAGAAATGGTTTGCTTTGAAATAGCCTTCCCCTCTGCCCCTGCAGCAAATGCTACCAGCAGTTGTTCAGATTTCCTTTGAGGTTTAGTCCTGTCCAAGTAGAATCTAAGTTGCCTGTGCACATCTAAGGAATGCAGTATCCGTTCCCCTTTATTCTGTGGATTGGGAAAGAAGGCTGGCAAATGAATGGACTGATTAAGAGCCACACTGGATACCACCTTGGGCATGAAGGAAGGATTGGTTCTGAGGGACACCCTGTCCGCATGAAAGATGATGAAAGGCTCCTGTAATTCAGATACCCTTCCAGCTGAAGTGATTGCTAAAAGGAAAGCTATTTTCCAACAAAGAAATTTTAGGTCTGCAGTAGCAGCTGGCTCGAAAGGAGGAAAAGTGAGTTTCTCTAAGACAAAGTTAAGGTCCCAGGCTGGGGTTGGAGCTCTCCTGGGTGGTCTCAAATTTTTGGCCCCTCTGAGGAACTGCTTGAGCAGTGGATGAGAGAAGAGGGGATGTTCTGTATTATAATGAGCTGAAATGGCTGAGGCGTGGATTTTAATGGAAGAAAAAGACAGGCCCTTGTGAAGCATCTCAGTTAAGTATTGTAAAATCGGAGGTAAATTGGGCGCTGCTGTGCTCATCCCTTGAGATTGGTTCCAGGCACAGAATGTTTTCCATTTTTTAGCATAAGATTTTCTAGTACTAGGCCTCCTTGCCTCTAAGATGATATCCATCACTAAGATGATATCCATCACAGGTTTGCTGAGGGATGGTAAAGGAGAGATTAAGTAATTAGCCAGGCTGCAAGGTTCAGTGTTGGAAGCTGAGGGTGCAGAATCTGGTTCTCCTGCTGAGACAGCAGAGAAGGAGTCTGAGGAAGGTGTCATGGAGATAACCATGACACATTGCACAGGAAGGGGTACCAGTGTTGGCGCAGCCAGTCTGGAGCAATCAAAACCATCCTTGGTTTGTCCTGTTTGATTTTTAGTAGTATTTTGGAGAGCAGAGGCAGAAGGGGGAAGGCATAAACTGATAGGTTTTTCCAGCTGAAGGACAGAGTATCCACTTTCCAGGTTGGTTTGTGGGGAGTCCTTTTACAAAATTTGTCCAATTGGTAGTTCTGGGGAGAGGCAGACAGGTCTATATATGGGCTCCCCCATTTGCTTGTCAACATGTTGAAAATCCTTGGTTCCAGTTTCCACTTGCGTGGGTCCATGAGATTTCTGCCTTAGTTCGTCTGCCAGTGTATTTAATTTTCCTGGCAGGAACTCAGCTTGTAGGTGCACTTAGCAGATCAAGGCTGTGTTCCACAATCCCATGGCTAGTCGGCAGAGGAGGTAAGAATGTGTACCCCCCTGCTTGTTTATGTGCCACATAACAGTGGTGTTGTCCGTCTTTACCATTAGTTGTCCTGGAAGAATGTGGTCCTTGAAGGCTGTACAGCTAACATTTCTTTCTGATTGATATGCAGGTGCATTTGACTTGGGTTCCATTTGCCGTGAATGCACTTCCCTGCCAGGTGAGCCCCCCATGCATAGTCTGATGCATCTGTTGTTAGGGTTTGGGCAGCAGGAGGTGGTGTGAAAGGTAGTCCCTTGTTTTGGTGGCAGGCCTCTGCCCACCAAAGGAACTCTAGGCATAGGCAAGGTATTATAGGAATCATTGTTTCTAGGTCTTGAGAATGTTTACACCATAGGCTTTTTAGATACCACTGTAGTTTCTTCATATGCAGTCTTGCATATGGAATTAGAAGAATGCAGGAGGCCATGAACCCCAAGGCTTGCAGTATTTGTCTTGCAGATAGCAGGGTTTTTGTGGCCACTTGTTTGAAGTAGGTTGTCAAATGAATTTGCTTTTCTGGCGTGAGGTAAGCCATCTGGGAAGTTGTATTCAAGCTTGCTCCCAGGAATATAATATGTTGACAGGGTACCAGGTGTGATTTATTTTCGTTTATGGTGTACCCCAGACAAGTTAGAACCCTTTTTACAAAGGCCAGATGATTCAAAAGTATGTCCTGGCTTTCTGCCTGTATTAGACAATCGTCCAGGTATGGGTATATTTGAATATTTCTTTGCCTGCAAAATGCAATAACTGGAGCTAGGCACTTTGTGAATACCCAGGGCACAGTAGATAAGACAAAGGGCAGAGCAGAGAGCTGATAGTGTGTGTAGCCTGCTTTGAAGCGGAGGGATCTTCGGCAAGATTCCCTAATTGGGATGTGCAGGTATGCTTCTTTTAAATCTAGTGTTGCCAACCAGGCATCTTTGCCTAGCATATGAAGTAATTGGTGAAGAGTCAGCATCTTGAATTTTGGAATCTCCAAAAAGGTGTTTAGAGTAGACAGGTCAAGGATAGGACGCCATTAATTGTCTTTTCTGGGTACCAGGAAAAGTCTTGAGTAGAAACCTTGTCCCTTTTCCTCTTCTGGTAACAGCTGAATAGTCCCCATGCTTAAGAGAGAAAGTACTTGTTTTGGAGCCTCTGCCCACTGATTTGGGGGTAGGTCCGGCCACCCACTTGGTGTTGGCAATGTGTGGAAGTGAATTCTGTATCCCTGGGACACTATATTTAAAACCCATTTGTCCTGGGTAATGAGTTCCCAATTCTTTGCATGAAGAGCAATCTTTCCTCCCAAAGGGGCAGTCAGTTGATAAGTGCTTGGAAATTTTAAAAGGAAGTCATTGAGACAGTTTACCATAGGGGGAGTCTTATTATTCCCATATTTGGAAGTGGAGGCCCCCACGGCTAGTTTTGTGAGTCCCCGGGACTGAAACCTGGGGTTTTTGCTGTGTCTGGGTTTGGCTTGAGAAGACCTGGAAGGGGCTGGAAAGGACCAATTCTTAGAGGGCCAGTACCTACTAAATCTAGGAGGTTGAACTTGTAAAAAATCTTTAACAGTTTGCATAGATTTAACTTTATCTTCCATCTTTTTAAGAACATCCTCAGCCTTGTTGCCAAACAGGCGGTCCTGATTTAAAGGAGCATCCAAAAATTTAGCTTTAACATGATCAGGCAAAGATTGCTCCTTAAGCCAAGCATGCCTTTTGAGCACAGACCCAGTAACAGTAGCCCTGCAAGAGGCCTCTAATGAATTAAAACCACATTGCAAAGTACGTTTTCCAACTTGTTTGGCAGAATGCATTAAATCCAGTAATTCTTTATTTTCCACACAGTCCGGAATCAACATAATTTTCTGTTTAAGCAGTCCAACAACATGTTGCTGATATTTTAACATATGAAACTGGCAGTTTAAAGCCCTAATGGCCAAGGTTGCAGAAGTGTAAACCTTCTTACCCCATCTATCCACCGCCCTGGAGTCTCTATCAGAAGGGATAGGATTTTTAGCAGTACAAGCCTTAATGCCCTTGCGCCCCTGTGAAATTGTCTCTGGATCTGCAATAGGATTTTTGAAAAGGAACTTGTGGGACTCAGGGACCCTGTAGTATCTGTCAGGTTTTCTGGGAGCAGGAGGCAGAGAATCAGGGGCCAAACTAGATTCCGAGAAAGCATCATCAACAATGTCTAGTACAGGAGGAATAGCTAAAGGCCTATGCTGAGGTAGAAGGAAATCCTTAAGCCTCTTTTTTGAATCAGAAAAATCTTGGCTTTCCCAGTGGAAATGCTCCCTTAGAATATGTATGGTTTCCCCAAAAGAAAAATCCTCCGGAGGGGAAGCAGAGGGAATAGAGTCCTCTGTATCAGAATCCTCATAAGTTGGTAAGGACAAATCCAGATCATCAGAAGAGTCAGAAAAAACAAAATCCTGATAAGAAGATTCATAATCAACCTCAGTCCTAGGTCTCTTAGAAGGGGGGGGGGGGGGTTGGCTACCCCTGATTGGAGTTATTAGATCTTCAGCCATTCTTATCATTTGTTTTTCAGGTATAGAGGTCTGAATATGTGGCCTGGGCGTCGCTTTTTTAGACATGAATCGAGATTTAGGCCTAAGTAATGAAGGAGGCATCAATTTAATATGCATGTCCATAGGCCTGAGTACACCCTCAGAAGCCGGTGCCTACACAATGGCTCCGGACCCATCCAAGGTAAAGACATCCACAGGTTCCATAGATGAAGCATCTTGTGGCATACCAGACTCCAAATGGGTCTCAATAGAAGCCTGCGAATCAGAAGTAGTGGGTATCAGGGGCTGCGAAAGTGCCTCACTGAGTACCGGTGAACTGGTGATTGGCTTAGGAGAAGTGTCGTCGGCAGTTTTGGACCTCGGTGGCCTGTCTCTGTCTTTATCTTTGCGTTTTTTTCGGAATCCAGGTAGTCAGATGGCTAACCTACGACATTTCTGGATAATTAAACCAAGAACCGAAATATTTAGAGGCAAAAATATACTGACGACGGATAGTGCGCTGATTAAATAAAGCATAAAACCGACAGCAAGGTACGTCGTCGTCAGGGCCTAGGCATGGAATACAGTACGAATGAAAATCTTTATGAAGTAATTGCTTTCCACAAGTAATGCAATTATTAACTTTTACTGACATCGGTATGGAGCAAGAAAAAGTTTCCCCAATGGGGTACTTAGCTTTAGTTGAAGACTTCAGTCCTGAAACTCGAAAATGAAAATTTCAGGAGTCGGCTGACATAGGTATTTTTATACCCCTAAGTAGACTCCAAAGAATTATTCCTCAGGTAGACAGCAAATGTTGGAGGTGTGATGGAGAAGAAAGAGGTAAATGGGAACATATTTTCAGAGTATAGTGAGTTGGCAGACTTTGAAGATTCCCTCAGGCTACTCTGTCAGAGATACCGGGTGAGCAAATTGGTATAACTAAAGAAATAATTTTTTGAGCTATGATACAGCATCAGAAATGCCTAGACATAGCAAGGTCTTGCTGAGTAATTATGTTGACTGCCAAAAAAGCAATTACTAGAAAATGGAAATCAAATTCTAAACCAATTGAACTAGGAGTAGTGAATATATTAACAGAGATAAAACAACTGGAATTGGGATCTTTAAAAAAAAGAGTAGGAGCAAATTACATAGAAAAATGGGAATTGTGGGAACAATACATGCAGAGGAGGAACAAAGTTTAAAAGAAGGCAGGATTTGAATGAGTTATGTAATGTTTGACTAACAATGACTGGATAGATTATAAGTGCAACTAAAATTATGCCAATAAGATTTGTTTTCATTTATATAAATGTATGATTGCCTACGCCATACGTGATAATTTAATAAAAATGTTTCTTTTTAAAAAAAATGCACAAATGCAAATGAAGGTAAAACAGCTTTTCAGAGCAATTCAGAAATGTATAGAAACTGTGCAATGTGCCACGACCACCACTGTGGCTGTAAGCCATAAAATCCTGGTGAGTAAAGACACAGACCATACTAATATAGTAAGGGTAGCACTAAGATTAGGAGGAATGTACCTGGCTGAGGCAGTACCCTCAGCCAGTAACTAAGAAGGTGCACATTATCTCCACTTTGTCCAAATCAGTTAACTGTTCTAACATTCCACGTTTTATCACCTCCAGTAACATAGATGGTGGACTGCTGCAATATAGAAAGTGGCACAATACAACAGCAGGTATGAATGTACCACCCTCACATGAAGGTTCATGTGATACACTGAATACCCATTTCTGTGGACACCAAAGTGTGTGGAAGCACTGGCCGTTCTTGCTAGAAGGAAAGCTTGGAACACAATAAGTGAATCCCAGGCATTTGCCTCATGGATACTACACTAGTATGTGTTTTTTTAATTATCTTTTTTGAATTATCAGTCATGATATAGGCAATCATACATTTATAAAAATAGAAATAAACCATACTGACATGTTTTCAGTTACAAACATTATACATCACATATAATCTTTTGTAAACTCGTCAATCCAGCATTACATAGCTCACTCAATTCCTGCCTTCCCTTAAACGTCATTCCTCCTCCACAACATTATTTTGAATGTATTGTTCCCACAATTCTTACTTTTTCTATTTAATTTGCTCCTACATGTTTCTGAAGATCCAGCATCCAGTTCTTTTTAGCTCTGTTACTATATTAAAAACTTCAAATATGGTTGGTTTAGACTTTGATTTCCATTTTCTAGTAACTGCTTTTTTGGCAGCCACCAGAATTAAACTTAGCAAAGCAGTAATGTGTGTAGGCAATTCAAATCCTGTATCCCATCTAAAAAAAATAATAATAATAATTTCCTTAATTACACCAATTTGCTCACCCACTATTTCTGACAGAGTAGTCCATGGGAAGTTTTAAAGGCTCCCAACACATCACACTGCCAAGATCTACACCAGTTTTTTGATGCAATATTACAACACTTGGAGCAGCACATAGGTTTCCATATACCACAAAGAAAAGAAAAACACCATACAAGTATTCTGTGATATAACCCATTTCTCTGAAGTACTTGATGGCCTCAAAAGCATCCACATAGCCAATAATGCCCCACCAATGGGGACGTAAGAACAATGATATGTCAACCTCATCGACCTCAGATTGTGTGCGGTTGGACACAGTCCATGCAGATGTTGCCACACTGTCCGAGTTTCTCTGACAGCTTGAGAGCACCATCAGTAGGTACATGTGCTGCCTATGTATGCCACTGACCATGGGGGGGTGCTACTGGAAGAATGAATCTGGCATGGATAGTGGGTGACACAGATAATGCTGTGCTTTGTGAGTGGGAACAGTGGGCCATGACACAGGGACATCCAGCATGTACACCCTGTATTCATACATGTTCATGGCAGGCCACAATTTCCTCAGCACTGATAGCAGCCACGGAGAATGTGGAGCTAAAGGACACTGAATGTATCCTTGCTGCCTCACTGTGAGTTTCTCAGTGCAGGCAGAAAATGGCCATCGAAGTGAATGACATCATTCCCAGCATGTGGCAGATGACAGATCACTGAAGGATGTTGCATTCCCATTGTATGCTTCAAAAATGTTACCTATACAGCTGAAGCCATCTCTGATCTCATCTGACAGCCCACACACTATTCAAGTTCCAAATGGAGAGATGATAAAATCAGCAGGAAAATGAGAGCAGTATTGCTGGAACCTAATTAATCATCAAAGTTTTGGTGAGTACCTTCAGGTGGTGGACCATGTTTTCACAAAATTTCACCAAGGCAACACTGATATATAGACTGTATTTATATAGCATATATCATGGACAGAGGTAAGTTAAAAAATAAAAAAAGCAGCTGGGTGCACAAATCCCAAGATAAAAAAGTGCCCAAACTGGGTATGCGCACTGGTGCCAGGACTTCAAAAAATGACAGTGTAGAATCCTCATGACACAAAAAACATTCCTACAAAGGGGTTAGGCCAGGCTTAGGGGGGAGGATGGCCACCCTGTTCTAGAAGGAAGCAGAAGTCTACAAAAACCGCAAAAATGACAGACAAAAACACAGCAGTAAAGATGACAGACTGGACTATTGAAGATACTGAAGAAATTATGTATTGTTAGTATTGAGAACAAAAAGAAATCCGCAGAATCAAGTGGATGATGTAAAAGCAACTAAATCACTGTAATGTAAAAAATCCAAGAGTGCTTGGTAAAGCCACACAGTTTTTATTGAGACAAGGTAAATTTAGCACTTTCATCTCTTCAGATGACAGGACTTCATCAAAGTACCTTTACAAAGGAACAGTAAAGTTTAAAAAGACAAAAGCCTGCGAAACAAACATTGTAACTCTTGGGCTGGTACAAGTTTAAATTGACAGGATCACTTAAAAAAGAATCACTCTTCGAGCACCCTGCAATAGAAATTTACATTAAAACACATCTGTTCCACTTATTTAAAAATATTATGAGATGACAAAAACAATAAACCACTCATGAAAATATTTTTGAAACAATAAAACTGAATCTATTGTACATTCACTAACAACACATCCAAATAATATTTGGAATAACAGATCCTAGTATGTTAATGTCCTAAGTGCCCCCCTCTAAGATCTAATTCTGTGATATCAATCACAAAGAAACAAAAGGAATGTCCTTCATTCCTTTGAATGTGCCTCCACAAGGCGTTTCCGGTATCTTTCTTTTTAAAAGTCCTCAGATGTTCATAATTTTTTTAAAAACTGAGGATATTCACATCACAGCATGAAGGAATAATCAGTCCCCAAATTAAAGAGAAACAGGTGGAACAGGAAGCATCTGATCACTTGTCTCATGAAACAAATGAAATGGCATACTGACTTGGGGTGTCACCTACAGATACTGTTGGCAGTAGATAAAATTCAGTAACAATAACCAGTCCTCTACTGCATATGAAGGAGCAGTATATCACACCAGACTTGGATGGCAGTAACTCCTCTATGTTCATAAGTACCTAGTAGGTGGAACCTCACCTACGTCCATCATCTCCCAAGTTGCTTTGTTGTGGCCATGGTGGATCATGTCAGTGACGCTACAGTACACTTGTTGTGCTGCCCTACTATGGCTAACAACAAAATTTATATCTACAACAAGGTTATGGATGGCCACTGAAGTCCCAATCGGTCTTGTCAGTTAGGAGGATCCACCAGTTGTGATCATGCAGGGCCTGCAGCAAGATGTCTGCCTTGGAAATCTTCTCTATTCATTTTCTCTTCTTAGGAGCCAATTCACTGCCATATCCACTGTACAGACCCCACCCCACTGTCCAATGTGTGCAACACCTGACCCACTCAGAGGCTCAGGCCACCTCCTTAGATTGCTGTCATGGGGTAGCTGTCTGAAACTACACCACATTTTCTAATACATTCCAAAGAAAGCTGCTATGTCTGAGTGTGTGTGGGTGGCACTGTAGCCATACAAGCAGCCCATGCAGTATGCCCCCATACCATCCCATATTTGGGCTTAACTACACATGTAGATGGGTATTTCTGCCTGTACTTGTGTCCTGTCTGTCCGCATTGTGGTCTGCAGCAAGTGTTACCTATGTCACTGTCTGCATGTTGCTGCTCCCACTGAAGAAAATAAAGTTCAAACAAACAAGTATGGGAACAACAGGGCTATTCTCCAGTGTGGTCTGCATCCTGGCTATTTTAGGCATTCAACATAACAGATGGTGAGACCCACTGTAAGGTATCCCTGAATATGGCACTTGCCCCATTAAGAAAAAAAGAGTCAAACTGAACTCTGCTCCTGGGATATCCTGTAAAAGTAGAGAATTAATGAGACAAAGGGATAAAGCCTGCAAACAGCTGCAGATTATAAAAACTCAGGAAAAGTTACAATTCAGGCATCTCAGGAATAAGACTAAGCATAGCACAAGACTATACAAAAAGAATTATTATTTGTACCTTGCAAAATTCCCAAAAGAATAATGCTAAAATCTTTCATGTATCCATCTCAAGCTTACTAATCCCAGGCCTCAACTCACTATCGAGTCCATCTCTTGACAATCCCCCAGCTAAAACAGTAGAGAATTTCATCAACCATTTCATACAATCCATCACCTCCATACTAAAACATAACACCATATGTGACCCCACACCTTTGCTAGAATCCAAATCCTGCCCACAATACTTCTGCCTAAGACTAGTCTCCACCTGACTGGTTGAATTGTTTTCCTCAAACTAGAGCCTACCTCTACAGCTGCAAACACTCTACCATCAGAATATCTAAAACTAGCTACAGATGCCATTGCCTACCCCTTAACCCTTTTAAATCAATAGAGCGACCAATGAATACCATGTCCCTACCACATGGAAAAAGGCCTATTTAGTGCCACTACACAAAGGTGGCCCTTCCAGTTATTATGCCAATTTTAGGCCTACTGCAATACTATCTACCGTACTACTATCTCCCTTATCCAAAGTTCCTGAAAAATGTATACCAGTCCAACTACTGGACTACCTCACTGCCAACAAACTTCTTTCTCCTAAACATAGCTTTTGACCCAACAACAGCACTTCCAAATCTCTATTACAATTTCCCACTACTATCAATACTAACAGAAACTCAGACAATCTGATTTCATCACTATTTCTTGACTTATTGAAAGCTTTCACTACAGTCTCACACTGCCTATTACTGTAAAAACTGTCCTCTCTTGGTCTTTCTCTCTCTCACCTGGTTTAAAAGCTACTTATCAGACAGATACCAAGTTGTCAAGTGTCACTCTTGAGTATTCCTCCTTTCTGCCAATCACAGTGGGTATATCACAAGGATCTATGCTAGAACCATTAATATTTAATGTATTCATAAATGATCCCCATACTGCAGCCAAGCATGCTACGCTAACACAATATACAGATGATTTAACTCTAATTTGTTCTGCTTCTACCCTAAACAATTTACGAGATCTGACCAAGAAGTCTTCATGTCAATCAAAACATGGCTAGACAACTCAAATCTCCTATTAAACCCCCAAAAACTAAGCTGCTCCTTTTTACTCCTAAGTCATATTTTCTAAGCTAAGTCCACTTTAACATTATTTCATTTAACACCACCAAAATCAGACTTGTTCCTCACACTAAACTTCTGAGCATTACTATAGATGACAATATGAAATTTGGCCACCACATCCAAACAGTAGTCAAAAAGACACTCCAAAAGCTAGGCCTGTTGTACAGCGCAAAACCTTACCTCAAAACTAAGGCCAGGCAAACAGTCACAAGAACTTATCTAACACCCACCTTACTATATGCCTCAGGTTCTCACTAATCTAACAGTACCTCAGACAAAAAAAAATAGACCAGTGCTATAATAAAATAATCACAGAATTTGCCAAAAGTGTTTTCTACAACACCCATCACTGTCAAGCTCTCAAATATTAAATTATTTTGAACTACCCAACATCTTTCACCAATCCCAACTAGGTTACCCAAAAAGAGGTGAACTGGCAGGTTTTATATCATCCTTTTGTGGTCTGTCACTGGTAGCGAATGCAGGTTCTCCATCTAGGTTGCTGTAAGTGGACCAAGATACATAACCCATCAAGACTTGGAGGATGCAGTGATGGCACTGGTATGCTGGGGGACTGACACCTGCATTGACCACCTGGGGTATGTCCTTCTAGTACTGGCAGAGCTGCTCCACTACTTGGCCCTGCCCAACAGGCAACCGGCAGCTAGGTCCAGTCAGAAGGAGAGTCCCAGAAGAGACAGACCTTTGGCTAGTTGTGGCATTGAAAAGCACAACATCTCCAAATCTTGGTATTTTCCATCTTTGTGTTTCACTTTCCTCCCCAGTATATGATCCTCTCAGCCCCAACATCAACTGTCCTCCTCCTGCATGTATCTCTCTATATTGTGTCTCACACATTTTTGACAACAACTTCCCTACTGGTCTTTGCTTGCATTTGTGTTTGTCTGCCTACTTTTGCTACCATACCTATACCCTCTATCCTGCCCACAGTGATCTCTTACTATGTATCCTTCAGCCTTTCTAACAAAAATGGAATGGTCATCTGTCCCACAATTACAAAAAAATACAACCTTATTTCCCCATTTCCATCCCAGTCTTCCTTTCTTCTTGTCCTTCTATGTGCTCCTCTGTTCCTTCCCCTTTCTGACTGTCCTAAAGACCATTTCCGTCCCATTTATGGCAATAAATTGGTAAGGACTTTGCTGTGAAGTTCTAATTATGACTCACAGTTGTGCTCATAGCAATGCGTCGTTGCACATGTGAATGCAAATCATCACAAGTACACTATATACAGGGTCTATGTTAAATATTTGAACATCCAAAATGTGGAACGTTACATGGTCGAGACAAATGTTCGACATTTGGATGTTCGAATATTAAAATAAAAGAAAAAAGAAAAAAAGAAAAACTCACCTTAACAGTGTGAGCCCCCCTGCACCCCCCACAACCCCTACTTAAATATACCAACTCCGAGACCGCACTTCAGTGCAGAAAAGGGAAATTCTCCCTATCTGTACCATACGGCGCCATTGAAAGTCAATCTTCAAACACTTGAAATTTCGAACGTTCAGTCTCGACCATGTAACGTTCGAAATTTTAAGCATTTGAAGAATTGGCATAGACCCTATATGCATGCTACTGGGCTCATTAGGTCATTTGACCATTTTCATACAATGACTTTTTTACACAACCTGTGGGGCTTTTGTCAGCACATTTCCTAGTTACTTTATCACTATCACACAAAGTGTCTCCCAGTACATCATTAGTCAGCTAGGGGCTGCATTGTGACTACTCAATTCTGCTATTTTTCTTTCTTTCTTTTTTTGCATTATGCAGCCACATTAGCAATGTTTCCAAATCTCAGCTACAATATTTTTTCATGTTAGGGTTCCCATAGCTTGAACTTGACTCTCAAGGGGTTATGCTGAATTAGAACACCATGACTCCATATACCGTACATTGGTTTATTATGCTTATCCATGTATCAGTCTCCATATTTCTGCAAATCTGGCCTGTGGGCAGACAGGCAATCATGAATACACACTGGCACAGAGACAACTGAACTGATCTACTACAAGCCACCACAAATACACAGAAGCACATGACACACAACTTCTGAGTCATCATGGACAAACAAAAGGCAACCATGCTACAGTTACCTACCTGGTTCTTGTCCAGCTCACAGTTCTTGTACTCCTGCTCCCCCTGAGCCCTGAAGGTGATGATGACAAAACCCACAAAGATGTTCATCATGAAGAAGGCAATAATGATGATATAGACAATGAAGAAGATGGAAATTTCCACACGGTAGTTATATATTGGTCCCATATTTTCACCGTTAGCATCTATTGCTTTATATAGAAGACTACAGAAATAGCACACATGAAGAAAAGAAAAAAGAATGAAAGTAACATTCCTTATGAAAAACTACAAAGATTTTAAATGAACTGCTCCAAAATTAAAATCATGTTAATACGTTACCATTTATCCTCTTTTAATTTCAACTACCTTTAATGCTCTGCAAATGATTATCAGATTCATAAAGTGTATAGGAATTTAAGTAGCACACCAGTGCAAATCGGCAATACGTCTAATTCCTATTCTCTAATGTCTGAAGGCATTTTCCAGTTTTGTTTTAAAGGCAAACATTTTACTTCTTTCCCACTGAAAATGTTTCACAAATATCATACTTAGGTCACTAACAACACACAGTCTAGAACCCACTGCAGCATACACATCAGGTGGAGAAATTGAAAGAGCAACACATCTAGAGTGGGATCTGGGATGCTGTTATACAACAAGGTTGTGAAACAAAGCAAGCAAGCAGTGTAATAAAGGAGTAAGGGTGGCTCAGAGGCATGATTATCAGAGACAATACAAAGAAGCATAACCAGCAGAAAACAGGATTCTTTTTTTTCTGGGCAGACAACAGATGAAAACCCACATGAAAAGTATACCTCACAGTAGCCTTTCTTGATTCACTGACAACCTTGCTAAGGCACTGTATCACAAAGTGGTAAAGTACCATGGTGGGCTGCCTCTAGTGCCTACTACAAATATTAATGAGGCATTCCTGAGGATCAAACTATGCTAATTAGCCATGTGCTCTCCCCTGGAAATGCCTGCAGCATTTAAGCAAATGAATGATTTAGAGAAATATTCAGCTGCATAAGCTACCTCACCACCATGTTAATTTATATGAGTGAAAGCCTGCATTCATCCAATCATTTTTAGAGGCAAGTGCCAGGGAGTTTAGCAGACAGACAGTACTGGGAGGGTTATGTGAGTGTGTGAGTTTGTGTGTGGCTACATGGGTGACTTTATGTAGAGTATGAATGGTGTAAGGTGTGTGTGTGTGTGTATGTGTGTGTGTGTGTGTGTGTGTGTGTGTGTGTGTGTGTGTGTGTGTGTGTGTGTGTGTGTGTATGTGTGCAACTATGTGGGAGGTTGCAGTACGTGGGTTAGTTAGGGGATATATAGGGTAGGTGTGTGTGTATGGATGAGTGTGTCTATCAGTGTGATGAAGGTTGGGGGTTGTGTATGTGTGTGTGTGTGTGTGTATAGTGTACACATGAATGTGTATGTGGGACAGTCACACCTCTACACTCCCCTGGACTGAACAGCATATCCTACTATAAGGAGATAGGAACACTAGACACCAGGAATACTCTCTTTATATTGTGCCTTAGTGGCACTTAGAATAGATTAGAACAACATTGTTCAGCATTAAAGATGGGGGAATACTACACAACAGTGATATATTTTTTCATATTGTGCTTTAAAGGTGCTTAAAATATAATAGAAAGGCTAACTTTAAAGCACTTAAAATATAATGGAGCAACAGCCTGCAGCACTAAATATGTGGGATGCGGAAAACTCAACACCCAAGATAACTATTTATATCATGCCTTAAAGAAATGTATAACAATTTGCCCAACATACCTGCACAGAATCTTAACAGAGAATTAGCTCTCTGCACCACCACTAAATACCAGGGATAGTCATTATATATTATCTTAAGTCATTAAAAACAAGCAAACAAACAAACAGCTAAAGTAAAAGGGGTGAAAGATTCACACTTTGCACCACTGACAGAGCAAGGAGCAGGAGCCTTATCCTTTAAACTAATCAAAGATTTAGTGTAGAGAAATTTTGCTATATAATAATACAGCAATAACCCACACCTGGGTGTGGATAATGCTGGATTTACCCATGTTTGGTGTGGTTTGGTCATGAGGGCGAAGCCCGAGTGGCCAAACAAAGCCAACCGTGGGTAAATTCAGCATTACCCACACCTAGAAGTGGGTTATTGCTATTATACAATAACATTATTTAAGAAAAAAATAATTACTTTTCTTAAATAATGGCATTGTATAATGCCTCCTTGCTGCCCTTCCGCAGCTGTCTGGTATTCTGTGGCAGTTCTGATGTACTGCGCACATGTATACTTACGCAGTACATCAGAGCTGTGGGTAAAAGCAATGGAGAAAGCTTTTTACAACCTGTCTCTCTATGTTAAACAAGTTTAACATAGCGAGACAGCTTTAAAAAAAGCAACAGAGAATCTCCGTTGCTTTTTTAAAGCTGTCTCGCTAGGTTAAACCCATTTAACATAGCGAGACAGTTTTGAAAAAAGCAATGGAGAAAGCAAGATCTCTGTTGCTTTTTAAAGTGTCTCGCTATGTCTAGCCAGTTCAGTTTGTGGAGGGCAGTGAAGTGATAGGAGGAAGATCTATGGCCAGTGGTGAATTTGGCGATTTTGTTGTAGCAGGAGGAGAGTTTTGTTTTGGTAGAGGATTTTAGGTTGGTTAAGAGTGGGGCCCCATAGAGGAGAGAAGGGATTAGATATGTGGTAGAGAGAAGGAATCTAGTGGATGGAGAGAGGAAGAGGATATTGCGATAGAACATACCAAGTTTGTGGTGTGTTTTTTTAATGTTTGTTTGTATGTGAGAATCAAAATTAAACTGATTATCAATGAGAGCTCCTAACAGTTTAGCACTGGAAACGACTTCTAGGGATGTGTTGTTGTGACTAGTTATAAGGAAAGAATTTATGTCGATAGTTATGCTTTTGGATGGGGTGAATATCATGAGTTTGGTTTTTGATGGCTTTAGAGCTAGGTGGTTATCATGCGTCCATTTTTCAGTTGTTAAGAAGGCATCTTGAGTTAGTTTTATAAGGCAGGGAATGGAGTTTGCAGCACAGATAATTGTAGAATCGTCTGCATATTGAACTATTTTAGCATTTGGGATATTGTGGTGGAAGTCGTTAATGAAGATGTTGAACAGTAGGGGCCCTGATATGGAACCTTGGGGTACACCAGTGACTGTGTTGAGGAACGAGGAGGTAGTTTTCTTCCATTTAACGGATTGTTGCCTGTTGGCAAGGTAACTGGTAAACCAGTTGATACAGGAGGATGAAAGATGTAGGTCAGAGAGTTTGGTCAGGTGTAGGGAGTGGGAGATGGTACTGAATGCCTCAGATAGGTCTAGGAGGAGTGTGGAGACAATGCGGTTAGAATCTCTGGCTTTATTTACAGTTTCGAGGAAGGAGAGTACTGCAGTAGAGGTACTGTGGCCAGGTCTGAAACCATGTTGTGTTGGGGTTAGTAGGTGGCTGTTGGTGAGGTATGGTAGTAGTTGTATGTGGATGCATTTTTCAAGTAGTTTGGAGATGGGAGATAAAATGGCTATAGGTCTAAAGTTGGAGATGTTATTATTGTTACCTCCTTTGTGGAGGGGAATAATGTAGGCTTTTTTCCAAATTTGGGGTACATAACCTTCTTGGATTGACCTGTTTATAAGTATACAGATAGGGAAGGCGATGGCATCAGCAGCTGTCTTTAGGAAGAAGGAAGGGATGTTATCAGGGGCATTAGAGCAAGGTTTTAATTTGAGAAGGAGTTTTTTATGGTAGATACAGGTATGGGTTTGAGAGAGAAGAGAGGGATATGGGAGGAGGAAGAATCTAAGGAGGAAGGGGTGGTGGGAATTTTTGGTGGGCGAGTAGAGTTGTTTGTGAATGATGATGTTAGTTTTGATATAGAGGCAATGAAGAAGCTGCTAAATTGGGAGGTTAGGATGGTATCAGAAATATTGTGATCAGGGTGTGGGTTTTCTTTTCTGCCAGGGTTGAAGAGGGAGGAGATACTGTCCCAGAATTTTTTGGGGTTGGTCTTGTGATTGTTTCGGAGGATGATATAGTAGGATTTGCGGTCGGAAGTGATAAGTTTCTTAACTTTGATGCGGAGTATTTTGTATTCATTTAGGGTGTCTGGTGTTCTGTGTTTATAGTGTTTTTTCAAGGCATTATCACGGAGGCGCATGACAGCTAAGGTATTTTTGCTTAACCATGGGATAGTTTTGCTCTTAATTCTTTTCGTTTTTAGGGGGGCCAGGGTCCCCCTAATATTATATTATAATAATATTAATTACTATATTAATACTGTACTACCACTTATAGTGACAGTTACCATATATATCATACTGCACTATTTTGTCTGGACATTCCTGCAAGTTTGACTAGTAGTAAACTGGTTTAATTTTATTGCTCATTACTGATCTACACTGCATGATGCAGTGCATTTTTTGACTGAGGCTAAACTGAGTGTTGCTGCATTACTAGAAGACAGATAAAGGTTACTAGTTTTAGATGTCTTAATTCCTGTTCCAGGCAATTAAACAATATTATATTCTTACATCATCAAGCATGCTCCCACTTTGGCCAATATGGAAATACAGATAGCTCTTATCCCTTCTAAAGCCAATCTAATATCATTTAGCTTTCAGGCAGTTTACTACTTGCCTATGGCCTACCAAAAATCCCTTATTTCCCCACAACATGACTCCATTTGTGAGAGATGTAAACATTTAAGAAATCTGGAGGTCTGTCTCCCTCACACAGCACTGCATACTCATTAAGCAAAACACACACACACACACACACACACACACACACACACACACACACACACACACACACACACACACACACCATACCACAGCAAGCATGTAGTCACTACCCTAGCCTCCTAGAACAGAAATATAACTAAGCAATCTCTGCCACCATGCCATACCTCTACATAATCAATACGCAAGTCAGCAGCCATTACACGAACTGCAGTGAGCCACTGAGATGTATGCCACAAGCCCTTAAGACCTAGACAGGTGTATCCATTCAAGAAAATGTTTTGGCAATTGCTGACAATACTATGAGGCACTACCCTCACAGTGATAGGTATATTTCTGGTGCTAAGATACAGGACGTTGTAAGGGCTCTTAGAGCCTTCCATCCTCATAATACAACTAATACCTATTGGCAGTCTATGTAGGGATGAATGACCTTAGATGCTCTACCCAAGGGGGAAACACAGAAGGATACAAGTGACCCTGCTAAATAGCAGACGTGGAAAAGTTGACAGTTTTGAGTGGTATCTTGCCATAACCTAGAATGAAGCCTGTAAGTTGTTAAAAATAGTAGATATCACGAAGTCAGAAGATTCAGATGCTTTATTTAATCCAAACAAAACTGGCAAACTGCCTCATGATTTATTGCAAAAGCAAGAATTCCTATCACTTTTATGCACATATAAAACTAAAGACAACCCCCAGAAAATGTAATAAGAGTGGGATGAGGCCAAGAAGATGTTTACATTTTGGCTACAGACTGCCTTCCCTACCAGGGCTTGATCTCAGAGTACAGGCAAAGAGAAAGGAATAGACATTTTTTTAAGTGAAAGACCTGCTTCGGTAGAGTTTTAGTTGAATCTAGAACAGAAGCAGCAGTTAAAAAAGGGATAATTAGCAGGATATATAAAATATTGCATGACAACTATAGGAATCAATCAGAGGTGGTTAGAAATGATTGCGAGGACAGACTTGTAAAGCAATTTACAAGAAAACGATGGGAAGATATATGTATGGTTCTCAAGTATGCAACCAAGTTCAGACGGTTTAGGATCTTTGCTTGGATATGTTTACATAGGTATTTTTACACCCTAAGCAGACTTCAAAGAATTTTTCCTCAGGTAGATAGCAAATGTTGGAGGTGTGAGAGAGAAAGAATAAAGAGGTAACAGGGAACATGTTTTCTGGCAGTGTAATGAGTTAGCAGATTTTAAAAATTACCTTCACAGTACTCTATCAGAAACATTGGGTGAGTAAATGGCTGTAAGTAAGGAAATTATTATTTTGAGCTGGGATAAAGACCTGAATGGCATAGACACAGTAAGGTCTTAAGTATAATTCTGTTGGCTACCAAAAAGCAATTACTAGAAAATGGAAATCCAAGTCTACAACAACTGTTTTTGAGGTATTCAATATTATAAAAGAGATAAAAGAACTGGAAGAGGGCTATTTAGAAAAGGGAAGGAGCAAATTACATAGAAGTAATTGAAAACTGTGGGAGCAATACATGCATAATCATGTTCAGGAGGAAGAGGAGTGAGGTTTAAGAGAAGGTAGGAATTCAGAAATTTTTTGTAATCTTGGACTGATGGTAGCAGCAAATAAAATATGTTCGATGTACATTGAATTTAAATGGAAAATGTTAAAATAGTTTGTTTTCTGTTAATGTAGGTTTACCTATGTTTTAAGTGATAACTTAATAAAGGTGTTAAAAAAAAACAAAGACAACCTTTTTAATAACAATGAATAGTAATATACATCATTTTCAAAAAGGAGTGCCCACTTTCTTTTAGGTGACATCTTTTCATAACCAGGCAACTGTAATCATGCTTTGCCAGCTTTCCATAATTTTTCAGTTCTTTTCATGCAGAAAAAACAGAGGTAATTAAGGGAAGTGGTACATCATGGGAGGGAAAAAAATCTCTTAAAGGGGTGCGAAGCTGCAGCACTGATCCTGCCAAGATGGATCTGACAAGTAGCTCAAAAATCCATGTCAGACTGGATGGACTGAATGAAGAGGATCACAATAATGCTACATGAATGTCTTTGTCTGACTCACTCATACCTCAGTCTCTAAGAAAATCCTAGCATTCTGCTCTCAAGCACCACATCAGAGGGTCAGAAACAGAAGCACTTTATTTTTAGGACATACAATCTTCAGATAATATATTTCACATTTTTTTTTTAATTTCTCCATATCTTTTGGGTTTCTAATACCATAATGAGAATGGCCCCCATTCCTAAGTCGAAGTAGATTAAAGTTCATGAAATTAATATTGTTTCAATCTTTGATGTCAGCCAAAAGCGCTCTTCGCAGCATCGGCAATGTGCCCAGCAATAACTCCTTCTGCAATTCATACAGGGTTACATGTATTGGTTTATAAGACCCATTGCTCCTACTACTATTGGAACGGTCTTGGTATCTTTCTTCCACATTGCTCTCATTTCTGTCTGCAGATCCTGATATTTTATGACTTTGTGTCTCTCTGTAAGCAAGACATTGTATTCACTGGGTGTGGCAATTTCAATGATCAATGCTACTTTTGTCTTCTTTTCATGGACCACTATATCCAGTTTTCTAGCATCTACCTTTTGAACTGTTGGAAATGGATGATCCAATGTGATATAAACCATAATTTCCTATGATGCTTTCTGGCTCATGTTTCCAGTGTTTTTCAGCCACTTCAGTACATAATGTTTACACAATCCCCAGTGCAACAGTCTTGTCACATTATTATGCCTTTCAATATACAGCCTTTCTGCCATTAGTATGTCACAACCAGTAACAAGGTGTGCAAAATGTATCTGTTTCTCCCACATGTTCAATGGACTTTGTAAACCAACATGTATGTAGCCCCCTATCTTGTGCCACCAATATTAACCTTTCATCCCTTGGTTTGAATTCTCCTCTCCTTAACCATGCCTGCATTCATTGCTGATCAACATGAGGACCCCCGCCCCACCCTCTCCCCTTACTCTTGCCCTCTGACTTCACCAAAAGAATGCAACTTCTGTAATTTCATAGGTTCATAGGTTTATACTAGGCTATCTGCCCTAAGGCATTTATAAGCCTAGCCCAAATTTTTGTGGCTTAAGCCACCCCTTATATGAAAAATACTGTGCCCATTAGTTTGTTGCGCCTCTGTCCAGCAGTGACACAGAGATGATTCCCGGGATAAACCTACGATCTCCCATCCACAGGTCAAGATTTCTCTTGAACAGAGCCAGCGAGGTGCTCTGCCTCACATGGACCGGGATTTTATTCCACAGCATAGGGAGTCTCTGAGTGATAAATCTATCCCTCCAGCACGTCCTATTTATATTCGTGCTAAGGTTTAAGTCACTTGCTCTAGTGGTTTTGATGGATTTGGATTTTTTGAGGTGGCGCATGTCCATTAATTCCAGGTTGGACATGGCCTTGTATGTCAGGCACATGTCACCTCTGAGCAGATGGGTATGCAACTGAATAGAGCTGGAGTTTCTTCAATCTGGCAGCATATGACAGATTTCTGGAGTCCCTTTATCCTTTTGGTGAGGAACTTTTGGGGTCTCTCCAATTGCTGCAGATGTCGGGTGAGATACATCCCGAATGGGGCATTGTACTCGATCATTGGTCTGATAAGTGAAGAGTACAGGGGAACAATGACCTCACTAGATCTGGATGTGAATCCCTTCATGATCAGGTGGGCAATGTAGAAGGTCTTTCTAACCACTTTAGCAACGTGAGTGTCAAAAGAAAGGCCACTGTCAACCTGGGTCCCCAGGTCCCTGATAACCTCTTCTGTGCTTAGTGGATTGCCACCTATATGGTAGCTTGGGGTTACCTTGTTTTTCCCGAAGGGTATGACTATACATTTTTTGGCATTTAACTTCAGGCCATGGCTCTGGCACCAGCTATCTGTTTCCGTGAGTCCCTTCTGAAGGATATCCATGTCCGATGCACTTTCTCCAGTTCCACCTCTAATTCTAACCCCTTAGTCAATATCCATATGTCACTGCTAGGACACTCATCTATCTGCTAAACTTTTCTCTTTACACCTCTACTCTTACTCTATTCTTAAGCTACTTACACCTCCTGCTTTTCTTACTTAACCTGTTATCCAATTTCACATCTCTGTCTCTTCTCCTGCTACTATACTCCCTAATATGTCTAATCTTTGCTCTCTTTGTTGCCATACTCCCTACTGTGGCTAATTTGCTCACAACGCAACTGCATAAAGCAAAAAATGTAACCCCTACTAACAGTGTTCACCATTATGTAATGCGTCAACCTAAAACTGCAAAAGATGTGTTCAGTCTATGTAAATATGTTAAATCTTATATGGTCTGAAGAAACACTGGTATTTGGTGTGAAAGCACTTACCTCATTAAACTTTTCACATTTTACGCTTCCAGTTGTGTTTTTGTGCCTTGTTTTCTTCAGTTGCATTTGTTGTTGGCTTGCAGGCACAGTTCATTCCTTGGGGATTTTTTTCTTTGTTTACTATCTATGTAAATCTGAATGCTTCTGTATACACCTTACATTTTGCCTAAAATTTAACTGTGGAGCTTCTCTGACCGGGCCTCCGCTGAAAATGGACATGCATCCAGTCGGATTTTCCCAGTCAACAAATGTAAAAAAAAAAAAAATAAATATATACATTTTCTATACTTGCAACTACATTTATGCATTTTCCATATTTCCTGCCTTCTCATCTGGTCCTTCACCTTATATTCTTTCTTTTTTTGGCACATTCAGTTGCTGCCTGATTTTTATCTACTTCTGATTTGATTACCATTCCTGCTTGATGCCGATATGCTTCTGCTAGATTAAGTAGAAAAGTAATCTTAGATTTATTCTCATGTTTCAAAACTTTCATTATATTTGGGTATTGTGAGGTCAGCAGATATGTGTGGAGTCCCATGAAAGCAGATCTATAAATGTAATCAATTTCAAGGAGGCCCATCCCTCTTTCAGAACAGGGAATATATAATCTTGGTACACACTGAGTTTTATAAACCATATGGTGAGCATGAAGCATCCTTCTTGTTTTCTTATCTAATCTATCCAACATGTTTTGGGGCTAGTCAATCACTCCAAAACTGTAAGTTAGGACAAAAACAACAAATTGGTTTACAGCTTGGATTTTATTCCTAGATGTCAACGATGTTTTCATGATTAATTTAAGTCTTCTAAAGTATTCCTTGCTAAGTTTTATTCGCATTTGTTCATGTTTTATTGTGAATGCTTCATCAATTCCCAAATATTTATATACTCCCTCTTCCTCAAGTTCTTTTATATCACATTCTTGTCCCAAACTGATGTTTTCTTGGTGCTGTAGTTTTCCTGCTTTAAAGGTTGCTTTTGCACATTCATCAAGACCAAATGACATTCTTAAATCATCTGAAAAAGTTTTGACAACTTGCAGTTGTAATTTCAGTTCCTCAACTGACGAGCTACACAGTTTTAAATCATTGACAAAGAGAAGATGAGTAGTCTTTACACTTTATTGTTTTCTAGAAGGCAAATTATAGCCATGGCCTAAGCTGTTAAGTAGGCAACTTAATGGGTTAAGGGCAAGGCAGAATAGCAGTGGTGACAGAGTCACCCTGGAATATCCCCCTTTGAATTTTTATCTCTGGGATAATAATTTGTCCTTTATCATGACTTAATTGCAAAGTGCTCTGCCACTGTTTCATGGTCACTGTAATGTAGTCGATCAGTGTAGGCTGTATCTTACACATTTGTAAGCACTCTTTTATCCATGGATGTGGGATACTATCAAATGCTTTTTTGTAGTCAATCCATGCCATACATTATATTCTTCCCCTTTTTACAGTTCTCCACTATGACTTTATTTAACAACAAATGATCCTTTGTTCAATATGACTTTCTTTTATGGTCCTTTTGTTCTACTGCCATAATTGAGTTTTCTTCTAAATGACTATAAACTTTGTCGGCATCAGTTCTCGTGTACAGTTTATACGTCGTCGGAAGGCAAGTTAATGGTCTATAATTTTTTGGGTAGCTTGCAGGTTTACTCTTAAGTAGGAGCATTGTTTTTCCTGTTGTTTGCCAGGTTTTGTGTCTGTTCAGGATGTGCATATAAATAGTTCTTACTCATGCTAAATCTTCATGCAAAGACGTTAATACTCTTTACCAAAAGTTAGGTACTGCATCTGGGCCTGGTGTTTTATAATTTGAGGCTTATTTTAAGTTTGTTTCAATCTCTCTGGCTGTTACTTCATCCCATTTCATATCCTGTATCTTTAAACTTCTTATTCTTTCTTTTACTTCTTCTATCCATTTAGCATCTTTGTTATGTTCCACAGGATCTTCATAGATAATTCTCCAAAATGTATCTATTTCTTCTTTGTTTGTCAGTCTTTCAATTCCTTTTACCTTGTTTCCCAATTCTCTATAAAAATTTTGGGTCATCAATAAATTGCTTATTTTGTACTTTTCCTTTGT